>NC_044552.1:19764436-19871936 GCF_007565055.1 Rhinopithecus roxellana
GGACAATTTTGAGAACAGCCTGGGCAATATAGGAAGTTGCTCAAGTGATCCTCCCTCCTCGGCCTCCCAAAGTGCTGGGATTATAGACATGAGCCACTGCTCTAAAGAGATTTTATATTCTGTACCCTACCTTCACTTAGTTCTAATCAAACCATGTAAGGTGGTAGTTTTTACATATTTATTAAATTTCTGAAGACGTTTTCAACCACCTCCTGGTGTTTTGTTCTAGAACAAACCAACTGTGACTAGAAAGAAATGTCTTTGGAATTACGTATTTACAACAATTTTTGTAGGGAGGGTAAAAGTGGCTGAAACTACCCTTTGGCCTTTGTGCACTGGCTATGTAGAGACCTGGGAAAAGATGGAGACTGTGGGCTGAAACTAGGCTACCAGGGATTCAACATCTGATTTTTCAGTATGCGAGCTTGCTCTGGCAAAGACCTCTAGAAGCAGGCTTCAGCTCCTTCAGATAAGTAATCCCTACGGGTGCTTAAAGAACTTTTAAGATTTTATAAAAAACCAAAAAAGGTTAGGAGTGTGTTTGTTCAGATGAATCCTCAGAAAGCTGGAATAAAAAACTTTCTTCTGTCGCCTGAGTGACAAGGCATCCTACAGTGTTTATTTTTATTTTACTCAATCATGTTTCCATAACTGCCTCTGGGATTGTAATTCTCATTGATGAGTGCTCTTCTTTAGTCCCTTTGCTAAAAACTTTATAACCTTACCTAAAATACTTAAAATTGGCATCTGTTTAGTGTTTTGCAGTTCATAGAGATTTTCCCTTCAAGCTTCCCTAAAGGAATGATTATCTGGACTCCCCATTTTACTAAAGAAACTGAGAAATGGCACACTGGTAAGTGGCAGATCCAGAGTACAGACATTCTTGCTTATATCACCTGTCACACATGGCAGACGGGACACAGCCACTGAATTCTCCTTTAATTTCAGTATGAGAGGGCTTTGACCTAATGTCTAGGAGGCTAGTGTAACCAGTGGAATGATTTAGAGGGAAGAAAGCCATTGACTTACTTTAATCCTATAATGGCAGTAGTGTCTTTGTAGCCAATCAGGAAACAATTTACAAATGACCTTAGCAGAATAACTCACTGGATCATTCTGATTTGGAAATATTGAACTGTATCTGCATTGGCCAAATACAGCCAACAAGATAATCATGTTTATGTGGATTACTTTTGAAGAACCACTTAAAATTATAATGCTTTGGGCAAATAGTTTTCTAGATATGGACTACATTTTCTGGAGTGTTTGGGTACATTTTCACATATCAGTCTACAAAACAGGCATATTCTCAAAGAGGTTCTAAGAGTTGTATCTATTTCTTATCCCTGAAATGCGTTGGTGTAGTGCAGAGGATTCAATTTTGTATAAATTTCAGACAATTTAATATCTTATTGTGATAACTATCTCATAGATTTCTGAACAGACAATTTAATATCTTGTTGTAATAAGTATCTCATAGATTTCTGAACAGACAATTTAGTATCTTGTTATGATAACTATCTCATAGATTTCTGAACAGGTGCCAGATGCAGCTTATCATTTGCTTACATTCTGGGCAAAAGCAGCATCATTGATTGTTGTAGTCTTTGTTGGCTTAAAAATCTGGAGAAGGGTTGTACCTTTGTCAGAGTGGACAATCACTCACTGCTTAGGCTTTGCTTCTGTCTCATCTGCTTATCTTTATTTCTTAACATGCATTGAACCCCTGTGTTATATCCTCTGTGATTGGTTATATGCAGTACAAAGCTGAATACACATAGTCCCTCTTCTTAAGATGTTTAGAGTCTAGGACAATGGTTCTCAATCCGGGGCAATGTGTGGAGACATTTTGGTTGTCACTGCTGGGGGAATGGTCTTGATGCCTGGTGGGGAGAAGTTGCTAAGCATCCTAAGACGCGTAAGACAGACTCCACAACAAAGAATCGTTTGGCACAGAGTGTCGGTCATGCTTCGGCTGGGAAATCCTGAGCTGGAGCAGCTCTGTTGAGTAGAGTTTTTTCTGCTTATGGGAATGTTGCGTATCTGCAGTGTCCCATCCCACATGATGGCCAGTGGCCACATGTAGATTGTGAGTACTTGAAATGTGTCTAGTGTAACTGAGGAACTGAATTATTAATTTAATTTAGTTTTGATTAATTTAAATTAAAAAGCCGCTAGTGTCTACCATATTGGACAGTGGCAGTCTAGAAGCAGAGACTAGTAAGTTAACGAGTGATTACAGCTCTATATGGAAGGTAACTCAGAACCAAGGCTTGTGGCAGGAGTTATGAGAACACACACACAAAAAAAGGATTCTGAATTAGGCGGGGGCAAGAGGCAGCTTTCCAAGAACATAGCACACAGAGGGTGATTCTTGAGCTGAGTGTTGAAGAACTAAAATGCACCATACATGCCTACGTATAAAGTGACTTAGAATGTTTGATGATGTAAGACGATTCGCCCCATCCACCTAATACGAAGATTCACTAAAACATTAGGTGAAGGCGGCCAGATGTGGTGGCTACGCCTGTAATCCCTGTACTTTGGGAGGCCGAGGTGGGTGGATTGCTTGAGCCCGGAAGTTCAAGACCAGCCTGGCCAACATGGCAAAACTCCATCTCTACAAAACATTTTAAAAATTACCAGCCATGGTGGCGCATGCCTGTATTCCCAGCTACTTTACAGGCTGAGGCATGAGCATCACCTTAGTGAGCCCAGAATGTTAAGTCTGTGGTGAGCTGGGATCCACACCAATGCACTCCAGCCTGGATGATACAGTAAGATGACGTCTCAAAACCAAAACAAAACACAAAACAGACAAAACAAATTGGGTGTAGAGTCAACTCGAATAAACAACCTTTTAGGGGAAAATGCATATGCATAATATATTTTTTTATTTAGTTATACAAACATTTAAAAGTATACACACACACGCATGTGCTCACATATATACACACACGTATCTTCCTATATCCATATGTATTCATTTAGAAATATATATATGCAGTTAACTCTTGAACAACATGGATTTGAACTGTGCAGGTTCACTTACACATGGATTTTCTTCGACTTCTGCCACTCGTGAGACATCAAGACCAACCCCTCCTCTTTCTTGTTCTCTTAAGCCTAGTCAGTGTGAAGACAAGGATGAAGACCTTTGTGATGATCCACTTCCCCTTAATTAATAGCAAATATATGTTTCTTATGATTTACCTAATAAAATTTTTTCCTGTAGCTTACTTCATTGTAAGAATACAGTATATGGCACATATATACAAAATACGTGTTAATCAACAATTCTTGTATCAGCAAGGCTTGCAGTCAACAGTCAGATATTAGTAGTTAAGTTTTTGGTAAGTCAAATATTATATGTAATTTTTTTTTTTTTTTTGAGACAGAGTCTCGCTCTGTCGCCCAGGCTGGAGTGTGGTGGCACGCTCTGGACTCACTGCAAGCTCCGCCTCCTGGGTTTGCGCCATTCTCCTGCCTCAGCCTCCCGAGTAGCTGGGACTACAGGTGCCCCCCACCATGCCTGGCTAATTTTTTGTATTTTTAGTAGAGACGGGGTTTCACCATGTTAGCCAGGATGGTCTCGATCTCCTGGCCTCGTGATCTGCCCGTCTCGGTCTCCCAAAGTGCTGGAATTGTATGAGTCACCATGCCCGGCCCTATATGTAATTTTTTTACTGTGCAGTGGTTTGGCACCCCTAACCCTCCATGTTAAGGGTCAACTCTACTACATTTTTAAAATTTCAAACTGAAGGACTCACTTTGACATTTCTTGTAGGAGAGGTATAGTGGTAATGAACTTTCTTAGCTTATCTGGGAATGTCTTATTTTCTGCCTTGTTTACTGGGACAATTTTTCTGAATATAGAATTCTTGATTAACATTGTTTTTGTTTTAGCATTTGAGTATATCAGCCAGTGGGCCTTCTTACCTCCAAGATATCAGATGAGAAATTGGCTAATAATCTTATTGAAGATCCCTTATATGTGATGAATTGTTACTGTTTTGCTGCATTTAAGATTCTGTCTTTACCTTTGGCTTTTGACAATTTGAATACTTCTCAGGATAGTTCTCTTTGAGTTTATCTTACTTGTTTGGTGAGCTTCTTGGATTTGTGGAGTCAGTTTTCATCAAATTTGGGAAGTTATCAGTCATTACTTCTTCAAATACACTTTCTGTCCTATTCTTCTCTCTGCTTCTTCTGTGACTCCCACAGATTATGTTGGTCTGCTTGATGGTGTCCCTCAAGTTCCTTAGGCTCTGTTCACTTTTTTTCATGCATTCTTCTTTCTCAAACTGAGTAAATTTGATCTTCAAGTTTATTAATTCTTCTGCTGGCTTAAATTTGCTTTTGAGTCTCCTCTGTTGTATTTTCCGTTTTACTTATTATACTTTTCAGCTCCAGAATTTCTTCTGGTTTCTTTTTTAAAATTTCTCTTTCTGTTATTCTCATTTTGTTCATACATTGTTTTCCTGTCTTTGTCCATGACTTACCCTAGATCTTTGATTGCCTTTAAGATAGTTGTTTAATCTGGTAAGTCCAAAGTTTAGGCTTCCTCGGGTATGTTTTATGTCATTTTATTTTGTTCCTTGGAGTGCTCTATACCTTCCTTTTCCTTTCTATGTCTTATTTTTCCATGGTTGTTGAAACCTGGACATTTGAATCTTAGAATATGGTAACTCTGGAGATCCAGTTCTTTCTCTTCCCTAGCATTTGCCGTGGGTTTTCTAACTGTTGTAGGGTGTGTCTGTGCCAGGGATCATCCCGAACTGGAATCTGAAGATCGTGTGAGGCCTTTTCTGAGTCTGCATCTCACGCTGGGTGTGCGTGGTGGCTGCCTAAGTCCCCTTGCCTGTGCGGTGGTTTCTGAGTCTGCATCTCACGCTGGGTGTGCGTGGTGACTGCCTAAGTCCCCTCGCCTGTGCGGTGGTTTCTGAGTCTGCATCTCACGCTGGGTGTGCGTGGTGGCTGCCTAAGTCCCCTCGCCTGTGTGGTGGTTTTGAACAGCCAAGAAATATGTGCCGTTCTTTTGAATCCCTTGGAAGCTGCTTCACCCAGTGGAAGCTGAAACAGTGACATCAAAGGCTTATCTTTTACGAAAGCTTACGTAAAAGGTTGTTAGAGCTAAGGAATCTACCTTAGGACTTTTCCAAAACATATGTATTCCAAACATTGTATTCAATCCCTTGAAGCTAGTGTGTATCTAGGATACACACACACACACACACACACACACATATATATATATATATCCTGGATATGTGTGTGTGTGTGTGTGTGTGTGTGTATTTATCCTGGATACACACACACATGCATATATATATACACACACACACATATATATATATCCTGGATATGTGTGTGTGTGTGTGTGTGTGTGTGTGTATTTATTTATCCTGGATACACACACACACATGCATATATATACACACACACACATATATATATATCCTGGATATGTGTGTGTGTGTGTGTGTGTGTGTGTGTGTGTATTTATTTATCCTGGATACACACACACACATGCATATATATATACACACACACATATATATATATCCTGGATATGTGTGTGTGTGTGTGTGTATTTATTTATCCTGGATACACACACACACATGCATATATATATACACACACACATATATATATATATCCTGAATATATGTGTGTGTGTGTGTGTGTGTGTGTGTGTGTATTTATTTATCCTGGATACACACACACACATGCATATATATATACACACACATATATATATATCCTGGATATGTGTGTGTGTGTGTGTGTGTGTGTGTGTATTTATCCTGGATACACACACACATGCATATATATATACACACACACACATATATATATCCTGGATATGTGTGTGTGTGTGTCTGTGTGTGTGTGTGTGTGTGTGTGTGTATTTATCCTGGATACACACACACATGCATATATATATACACACACACATATATATATATCCTGGATGTGTGTGTGTGTGTGTGTGTGTGTGTGTATTTATCCTGGATACACACACATGCATATATATATACACCCACACATATATATGTGTATATATATGTATATATCTATATTTTAAGAGACAGGGTAGCTCTTCTGCTTAGGCTGGAATAAGGGGCACAATCATAGCTCACTGTAACCTTGAACTCCTAGGCTCAGGTGATCTTTCTGCCTCAGTCTCCCAAGTAGCTAGGTCTACAGGTACGTACCACTTTTCCTAGCTAATTAAAGAAACTTTTTTTTTTTAGAGAGTGTCACTATGCTGCACAGACTACTCTCAAACTCCTGGCCTCAAGTGATCCTACCACCTCAGCTTCCCTATACACTGGTATTACAGTCACGAGGCACCACACCCAGCCAGACATTTGTTAAATTATAATAAACAATAGCTCTACAAACTTCATTTTGTATATACCAGGCTTCTAAAATGAAATGATTTCAGATAACAATTTGAAACTTATAGAGGGCCTCAGGACATTCTTGAAAAAACCTCAGAATTGAAAATGCAATCAGGCATTATGTGTATTAATGTCAGGCTATTTTAACTTCCTCATCAATTTGGAGTTTATATCAACAATATCTGTAGAAAGGATTTGTTTAGCATATTAATAGTTTAAACACGGTCCAAATAATGCACACCTACAAAAAATTTTAAGCACTTAAAATAATTTTAGAACCTCCTTTTGCATGAAAACAATTTGCTAAAATAAATTTTATGTGTCTTTGTAAATTTGGATCTCATATGCTCTCTACTTAGAAATATTCCAAGATCCCCTTACTCAAGATACAGTCATGCACCACATAATGACATTTTGGTCAGCGACAGGTCGCATATACAATGTTGATACCATAAGATTATAATGGACCTGAAAATTTTTTAACCATGTAGTGACATGGTAGCCATCCAAACATCATAGCACAATTACCTTATTTTTACATTTCCTTTAGCCTAAGTATACAGTGTTTGCAAATTCTACAGCAGTGTGCAGTAATGCCCTAGACCTTCACATTGACTCACCTGTCACTCACTGACTCACCCAGAGCAACTTCCAGTCCTGCAGGCTTCCTTCATGGTAAGTGCCTATACATGTGTACCATTTTCTATCTTTTTATTTTTTTGAGAGAAAGCCTCAATCTGTCGCCCAGGCTGGAGTACAGTGGTATGAGCTCCGCTCACTGCAACCTCCCCCTCCTAGGTTCAAGCAATCCTTGTGCCTCAGCTCCCCAAGTAGCTGGGATTACATGTGCATGCCACCACATCCGGTTAATTTTTGTATTTTTAGTAGAGATGGGGTTTCGCCATATTGGCCAGGCTGGTCTCAAACTCCTAGCTAGCCTCAAGTGATCTGCCCGCCTTGGCCTCCCAAAGTGCTGGGATTACAGACATGAGCCATGGCACCCAGCCATTTTCTCTCTTTTATGCTATATTTTACTGCACAGTAAAACTGTTTTGAAATGTTTAGAAACACAGATAATTGCCGAGATGGGCGGATCACGAAGTCAGGAGATGGAGACCATCCTGGCTAACACGGTGAAACCCCGTCTCTACTAAAAAATACAAAAAACTAGCCGGGCCTGGTGGCGGGCGCCTGTAGTCCCAGCTACTCGGGAGGCTGAGGCAGGAGAATGGTGTAAACCCGGGAGGCGGAGCTTGCAGTGAGCCGAGATCCGAGATCCGGCCACTGCACTCCAGCCTGGGCAACAGAGTGACACTCCATCTCAAAAAAAAAAAAGAAAAAAAGAAACACAGATAATTATCACCATGTTACAGTTGCTTAAATTAGTATAGTAACATGGTGTACAGATTTGTAGTATATAGTATATAGCATACTCTATAGCCTCGTTATGTAGTAGACTCTACTCTCTCGGTTTGTGTAAGTGCACTGTGTGATTTGGGCACCACAAAATCACCTAAGGACACATTTCTCAGAATGTCTTTCTGTCGTTCAATGATGCATGACTGTGTTCCCACTAGTTCCTCAAATTAGACTGGCAGTCTTTATTCACCATAGCTTAATTATGCCAATGTTTAATTTATTTGTCTGCTATTTTGCAAACCTGAGGTTTTGTAATGCATTTGGTTTGGTCCATTTCTAAGAGGTAAGAAAATATATGCTTTGTGGAATTTTGTTTTCTGTATCCTATGAACATGTCCTCCCAAGAGTCATGATGTTTTGAAGGATGCTATACAAGTTAATCTTCATCAGCGATCTTCTCAGCCAGTGTGTTGCTTTGGTACATGTAAATATACACTAGGCGTTGTGTCCTATGTGCAGTTCTGAAATGGTGACTGACTTTCATAAGGAGATTTATTTGCAAGTAAAGGATCTAACATCTGTGTAGTTCTTCCACCCTTTTGTCCCCTTGACCTCCAGTAAATTCTGGCCCAAGAAAGAATGACTTAAGAAAAATAACCCCATATTTAGTAAGCACCTACTATGTGTAAGGCACTGTGGTAGGTGCTCAAGGTGATTTAAATATGATAGTGCATGCCCCTGACATCTAAAATCATATTTGGGAGGCGACAAAACAACAAATGTATGGTACTAGAATCCAAACAGAGGATACAGGAGAATGAAATCATTACTGGGAGTGAGGATGTTAAAATAACAGCTAAAAAATATTGAACACTTAAAAAGTACCAGGTACTTAATATGCATTGTATTTCATTTAATCCTCACATCCTAACTGTTAAATTTTGTCCCCACTTTAAAAGGAGGCCCTAGGTGTGGAGAGTTTAATTAGTTTACAGAAGACTACTTGAGTAGTTCATGTTAGTGGGGCTGGGGTTGAATCCTAATCTGATACCCACATGCTTACACTCTGTCCTACTGAAAGCTTCATGGGAGAGACAAACGGAAGACAGACCACCAGGGATTGTGAGAGGTGGGGATTTGGTGGTATTTTTCCAAAACACAGATCAGCATGCATTGTGACACAAAGACTTACAAAAAAAGTGTGGGCATATTCAGTGAATGTGAATAGTTAATTTTAGATGGGGGGGGAGGGGAGCAGTGGTATAGTTAAAATAGGCTGTAGAGGAAATTGAGAATGATGTTGTAGAAAGGATAGAAGTGCACACCTGAATTCACTGGTTGTGCACACAGCCTTGGAACTTCCATCATGTTGCATGGAGATATGTTGCATTTGCAGAGAATGTGACATGAATTGCAGCCCCTGGAATTGTGCAACAGTGGCCAGCCTGGATGAGGAGACAGTTACAAGGCAACCTGACCACATAGTCTACTTCAAGGTCCTGGGCTAAAGGGATGGTGGTGGAAACAGATGAGAAGCCTCAGACTTCCAGCTAATTGCAGTTGCTGGATGAGGGAGAAAGGAGAGTCTCAGAGATGGTAGGGTGGTAATATCATAAGCACACAGGAGACACAGGGGAAGGAATGCTCTCCGGAGGAGGCCAGTCATGAGAACAGCCTGAGTCTGAAGTAGTAGTGATGCTGGGAGTACCCAGGTGAAGGTGTTCAGTTAGGCTACTGGAGCCATTCTGGTGTGGAAAGTGGTGGTGGGGTTGACTTTTCTTTTCTTTTTGAGTCATGGACAACTTTCCATTACAATTTTGGATTCTGAACAACAAAAAATGCACCTGTTTATGCATACATTCTAACAAAGTATCAGCAGTCTAATGAATATTTAAACTCCCTCCATAAACCTTCTGTGCCTAACTTAACCATCCTTAGGCTAAAAACATAGATATTTAAAGCCATATATATTAGTGGGTAAATTTACTGGAAAACAGTATGTAAAAGGAAAAGAAGGGGAAGAGAAAGTCACAACCTCGGGAAATGCTACATTTCAGGTGCCAGAAAGGGGATGTGGGCAGTGGTGTCAGGGGAGGAATCCTCAGAACTCATGCAGGAGGAAGAAGAGGAATCTGCCATTTGTAGTGTCCTAGGAGCCCAGAGTCTTTCCACCAGAAAGCTGTGCTCAGCTGTGTAAGAACATACAATTGAGAAGATTATGACTGAAAAACTTTAGACTTGATGAGTTATTGCAGTTCAATATTATTCTTCCCATTTTTACAAATAACTTTGAGAGAAGAGGTCAGATTTTAAACTGAAGAAGAGCTGGTTGTGAGAAATTAGAGATAATACGGAATCTTATTAATTTAGTGTCATGATATATAGTATTTTTTCACTAATTTCTGACCCAAGAAAATAATCAAGCAATTAGTAGTAACTACCATGCTGTGTTTGGCTCTAGAGGGCATTTAAATATAAAGATTGAGTAATTTTATATATGTTGTACAAATAAGTTTTATTTTACAAATGAGTTTTGCCAAATATTTTACACACTTCTAGTATCCATACCAAATCTTTTTAATGAACTCTAAATTATAAAAGTACAAAAAGCCACTGGAATTGAGAGGATGTTTGCGAAGAAGGAAATCCTGTGGTATAAATGACCCAAATTTATAATATTTTCACTATGCTGTAACTAGATTGAAGGATTTTTCTATTGCATTTTGTAATTTAGGGAAAACCTGTTTATTTCTTCTCTCAGACTTCCCTTAATCGGAAATACTTGTAGTAAAATGTGCACCAAAAATACTTTTTACATTATAGGTCATTTTAAAAGTTAGCAGTATTGAAATAGTTAAAATATGAGAGAGGCATTTCACTGAGGTTTTTTACTTTTATATTATTGTAACCTGACTTAGCATCTCATACAAGAAAAAGCAGGTCTCCAAGTATGTAAATAAATTTCAAACATGCTTCTACTTTTGGTTTATTTGTCTGTTCATCACAAAGCCTTAAACATAGCAGATAATTCTGTTTCTCCTTTTTTCATCTTTTTCATCTATTGGAATGTTAACTGTTAAGTAATTTTCTAAGTAATTTTGCTAATCTAGAAAAATATCAATATTTTTCTTGAACTATCTCATGACTATGTATTGTTTCCACGATTCCTTTCTGCTCTTGGAATTCATCAGATTATTACTGGAGTTTGTATATGTATTTTTTCCCTCTTTTTCATCCTAACGAACTCACTTCCTGTGAAAATAAATCAGAGCACTGTCAATACTACCAGGAATATGTGACCTAAATCTTACCCCAATACTTCTCAGAATGATGAGTTTCTAAATGTGTTTGGGCTTTGCCAAGCCATCACACACTTTAAAATATAGCTATGGTTTTGAATTTCCAAATGCATTCACATTGAGTAATTTTATAATGTTAATTTTTTTAAATGGGAAAATGTGAGTTGGGTCAGAAAGCTAGCTTTCTCCATGTGTTCTCCAGCTTGGTGACGTGTGGCACCATTTCATTATGCAGAACTCAGTGAACAAGAAGTCAGTTGTCATAGCCGTCTGTTTCCTGGTAGTTTACACACCAGAAACTGAAATCTGAGAATGGCACTTGAAGGAAAACAAAGAGCTTTACAGTATTTTTTTTTCTTTTCAGGAAAACACACAGAAGCTAATTTTAGCGTCTTGATCAAATTGACCCAGCCTTTAACCCTGGCAAACGTTACCACAACACACTTCCAATAGACAATAGTTTGCATACCAGCATCGCACTGGAAACAGATGTGCATGCAGAATTGGCCTCCCCTCCCCCGCCGCAAGACTGAGCCCGGCACTGTCATGAAAGTTGAAATGTGGTCCTTCCTAATTGGGGAAAAAACTAGGTCTTCTTTCAAATTTCAAACTACAAGCTTTCATGACTTCTTTAAAAATTTATTATGTCACAGTTATGTTTTGACCAGAGTTTCAAAATATCATTCACTAGAGAAACATCTCTTGGCTTTAGCATGATTTTTATCTTGGTGAAAACAAAACAAAAAAAAAAAACAAATAAATTGTTAGCAGCTGCGCTATTCATGAGTGATGGTTACACAGTTTATATATTAAAACGTTTGGAATGTGCACAATTACCTCTTTTACTTTCTCACCAGGTCTCCTACAGTTTATATAAACTGCATTTTTATTACCAAAGAACTGTGAGTCTTTCCCCTCTCATCCTCGCCCGTCCTGGCTTGGCAGAGTTTGCTCCCTAAAGCCCACAACAGCAAGCTGTCCCCTGTCCCCATCCACCAGCTGCAGCTCCCCGGCAGTGTTGAATTCAGCCTCTCCACTCAAAAGGAGCTGGGGAGGGTTCGCTCAGTTTAGGATTATTTAGCTTAGAACCTTCTCAGAACCTCCGGGAGACCCACTCACTTGTGAAATGCAAGAGAGTTTTTCCATTTTTGCCGAGAGACAAGAAACAAATGTCTGTGTTTCTTGAGCGATGGAAAAGGATGTTTCCTGTCTCATTTGCTATAATAATTGCTTCTCTCAAAATATCCTTTCACTCTGGGATAGCTATAATTGGTTGCAGTATATGCATCCATTTATAGAGTCCATGTATATAAAACACAATGAGGTGGCATTTTGTAAGCATGTTCTGTAACTTAAAAATATACATATGTTTAGAAAACATAGGCCCTGTGACTTCTCTGAAGCCATAGAGAAGTTAGTGACAGTCGGGCCTAAGCTAGAACCCCATGCCCATGCGTGCAGAACCACCCAGTGGCCAGGAACAGAGATCTCTATGTTACAGGCAGAGAAATCTCAATTGATAATTTGTATTTTTTAAATATGAATTTAGGGGAATGCATAATTGTTGAAAAAGCGGAGGGCTTGCAGTTATAAAGCACTATGTAAACTATAGTGCTTATAGTTTCAATGAACTTAGTTCAAAAGTGAGTTGTTACCTGTCTAAAATATTCTTGTCTCTAAAGAAATAATGAGTGCTGCTTATCCCTTTAGGTGAATTGTTTACATTAAAACTTAAATAGAATTTGAGGATTCTATTTAGAATTATAATTCATCTGTATGGAATTACATTAAACAGATTTTGGACTACTGAAACAGTAATTGCATGTGAGATATATTAAATGCAAAAATTATTCTAAATTTTATAGGGTCCATAAAAAACCATTAGTCAGATACCCAGACTGAAATGTTATTTCTTATATTTGCAAGTTAATACCAATAGCGTTATTTGAACTTTGTGAAGGGAATTTAAACTATTTTCCTGGAATTTTTGTTTGACTGCCAAAGGGGGAAATTCTCATTGGACTTTGATTGTGAAATCCAGTGCTTTTTGTGTGTATGTTTTTACTACCAAAGCATTCTTTATCCACATTTTACTTTTTCATAATGCAATTCATGCCTCTTCTTTCGGTAACACATGAGTAGCAGCTAACTACCCTAAGTACTTCTCTCCTATTTCTAATTTATATTAAATGTTTTCACGATTTTAGGTTTCATTTCATTAATGCTGACCAAAATATGTATTTATAAACTATAACAAGAACTAGAAAATGTGCAATATCATAAAATAATTGTTTTCAGAGAGCTTTTTAGATTAGTACCAGACAGAAATGTTTGTGTGATCTGTGTAGTTATTGTGTAGATTGCCGAGATAAACATTCAAAATTAAAGTAATACTTTCTGCTTAGCATGAGGATTCCTAATCTGTAACCTTTTATCAATAAAATAAAAATCTATTTTATTTTCTTTAATGATTTTATTATTACAGTGAAGCAAGGAGATAAACATTACCCCTAAAGTGTCTACTTGTCGTATTCTGTTTCTGTGAGAAATATAACCCAAGGTAGGTTTTTTTTTTTTTTCTTGAGACAGAGTCTCACTCTATCGCCTAGGCTGGAGCGCAGTGGCGTGATCTCGGCTCAGTGCAACTTCTGCCTCCTGGGTTCAAGCAATTCTTCTGCCTCTGCCTTTCAAGTAGCTGGGATGACAGGCGCCTGCCACCATGCCTGGCTAATTTTTGTATTTTTAGTAGAGACAGGGTTTCACCAGGTTGGCCAGGCTTGTCTCAAACTTCTGACCTCAAGTGATCCGCCCCCCTCAGCCTCCAAAAGTGCTGGGATTACAGGCACGAGCCATCGCACCCAGCCCCAAGGTAGATTTTTAAATGGATATAAAGAAATACCTTTCAAAGAGCAGAGCTTTTCCATGTGACTTTTCTGATACAATAAGGTACAACTCAGTGCTTTTCACAGAAAATAATGAATCTATCGAATAAAAACATTTTCAGTTTATTAAAATAAACCACTTAGTAACCCGCATTAACTTTTTATTTCTCTGAGTATGTAACTATATATGTGTAAATACCATCTTCTATGTAGTCATGCCGCTTTTCTTAGGTGTGGTCACTGCTAATTTACTATGATGAGTCTGTTTTTCAACCTTGCCAAGTTAAAAGAAAATGTAAACCCATTTGTATTAGAATAGGAAGGCATGTTCTTGATTGCAGTCTGTCAGTAGTATCTTGTATGTGAGTATGTGAGTGTGTGTGTGTGTGTGAGAGAGAAGGAGCAATGCATTAAATATATCTGTGTAAATACCAGCTTCTATCTAGTCATGTGCTTTTCTTAGATATGACCACTGCTGATTTACTAATGACAGATTTTTTAGATACTGCTTTAGAATTAAGGTGAGTGGTATTATCTCTAGTTTGAGACCAAGAGAAGCGAAGTAACTTAAGCAAGGCCACATAAGTGATAAATAGTGGACCTGGAGTTTAAACCTGGGATCCCCACCTAAATCATAAATACAAAATGAACCACTTTTTTGATGATCCAGTGTCCATGTATATGTATTACATGTATGTATGTATATATATATGCATGTGTATATATGTACATACATATAGATGTGCTTATACTAGTGTTTTTTCCACCAGATAGTTAACCTTTCTTCTCCCACTTGCTCACTTTTTTTTTTTTTTTTTTTGATGAAGTCTCACTCTTGTCCCCCAGGCTAGAGTACAGTGGCGCGATCTCGGCTCACTGTAACCTCCGTCTCCTGGGTTCAAGTGATTCTCCTGCCTCAGCCTCCTGAGTAGCTGGGATTACAGGTGCCTGCCACCACGCCTGGCTAATTTTTGTATTTTTAATAGAGACAGGATTTTCGCCATGTTGGCCAGGCTGGTATCAAACTCCCGGCCTCAGGTGATCCGCCCACCTTGGCCTCCCAAAGTGCTGGGATTACAGGCATGAGCCACTGCTTCTGGCCAAAGGAAAAAACTTTTATTTAGGAAAACTTTCACTCATTAGAAAAATGTGTTCTTGATAATCTAATCTTTTTTTTTTTTTTTTTTTGAGACGGAGTCTCGCTCTGTCACCCAGGCTGGAGTGCAGTGGCCGGATCTCAGCTCACTGCAAGCTCCACCTCCCGGGTTCACGCCATTCTCCTGCCTCAGCCTCCCGGATAGCTGGGACTACAGGCGCCGCCATCTCGCCCGGCTAGTTTTTTGTACTTTTTAGTAGAGACGGGGGTTTCACCGTGTTAGCCAGGATGGTCTCGATCTCCTGACCTCGTGATCCGCCCGTCTCGGCCTCCCAAAGTGCTGAGATTACAGGCTTGAGCCACCGCGCCCGGCCAATAATCTAATTTTTTAAAATGCATTAATTATGTCTTATCTTGGCTAACATATTTTAATTTACCTAGTTATTTCCCAGAAATTTAATAGATACAGGAGATATATTCATTTTTGGTGATATTTATACCTGTCGTCATACCATAAATATGCACCATGCATTAATGTGCATTCAGATTATGTAGCTGCATCCTTTAGTCTTCGGCACTTTCTATGGTTTTCAGGTGGGCTAATGATTATGGGGCACACTTTTAAGGCAAACTCTGTGTTTCAGAAAAGTAAATAGTGGATTCACTTTTTCCCCCTTTTTAGCTTTTTACACCATTACAATTTTTCTTTCCTTTACAGTTCTCCATTAAAAAAAGAAAGAAAAAGAAAAATAGTTCATCATTCTGTTATCATCTTTCTTACCGTACTGGGAATGGGTTGCTTTTTCTGCTGTTAACCAGGCTTTTACCTCCGTCCCGGGGCGCGGACCCTTGAAGTATTGAGAGAGTCGGGTCACGTGAATAGCATGCAGGTTGTAGACTCCCCACAAACCAGGGGGTACTCCTGACCCAGCTTCATCAGGAGCTATTTGCCCTCACAAGGACAGAAGCAATTAAATTGTTTGTTCTGCTACAGAGTAAATGGTCTACTGAGAACTTGTTTGTACTTTTATATGTTTTTATGGTTAATGTTTTCAGTGACCCATGTTATAAAGTAAACCATAACTACTTCTGGAAGCATGTTGCAGCAGTAAAGCAAAACTGTATATTCCAGATATTTATATCACTTCACTCAAACCCTCGGAGTAAAACTTAAAAAAGAAAAGATTTCTTTCCAAACATTTCAGTTAGAAACTCAATTTCAGAACCTTGGCAGTCTTATGTATAGGCTTTCTTACATGATTGTTGAATAACATGTTATTATACGTGGGGGAAGAATAGTTCTTTTGTTGGCTGCATTACATTTTGTGGTGAAATTGGAGAAAACAAATCATTAAGGAAGTCTATTTTGGTTCAAGACATTACACACTTATGACGAGTCTGTTTTTCAACCTTGCCAAGTTAAAAGAAAATGCAGACCCATTTGTATTAGAACAGGAAGGCATGTTCTAGATTGCAGTCTATCAGTAGCATCTTGTGTGTGTGGGGGTGGGGGGAGCAATGTATTAAATAGATATGTGTAAATACCAGCTTCTATCTAGACATGCTGCTTTTCTTAGGTATGACCACTGCTAAGGAAAAATATATTTTCTGGATGAAATGTTAAACTCTGTGACAACCTCACCCAGACCTGCTTTCCTCTGACAGTTTTCCTAGTCTTCCAAACTCTATCACCCCCTTTCATTGAAACTCCTTCCAAACTCTCTCACCCACTTCCGTTGAAACTCCCGTGCCTTGTGGTCAGCAGATAGAAGGAAAGACCTCCACCACTTTAAAAAAGAAGGAGGAGAAAAACAAATACGTATGTATTTGCTGCAGTTTGTGAGCAGAGATACGTGTGAAAAGAAATACGCTAAACGTTAGATGTTCGTTAACTGGCTGAAAACGTGGAGGAACTGTTAATTCTCTGCGCTCTGTTCTTCCATTGATGACAATGAGAACATATTACTTTTATATTAGTTATGAAAACAAATAAAGCAAAATCGATGACGGTATGCTGAGAATTGTCAGTACGGTCTTCCATCTTCTGTGTCTTTTGGTAATACCCGTATTTTAGAAGAGAGTGCTGTTACTGTGTATGAATAAGCCTAATTCATGGTGGTATTCTGTTGGGTCCCCATGATATAGTCATCTGTGAACACCTGAGCTTTGGAATGAGACAAAATTGGGGTCCAGTCATAAATCAGTCCTTATCTGATGTGATGTAAGATACCTAAATAAGCTCTCTGAACCCATTTCCTTATCTGTCAGTCATAAAAATATTATTTCTCTAAGGTGGTACCAAGACGAATGGAGATAAATAAAACTGCTAGCACATAGCAGATCTTCCATAAATACCACCCGGGATGTTGCCAAGCACATAGTAGGCTCTCATAAATACCGAGTGAATAGATAGGTGAATGAATGGTCACTTCTCCTCCCACCCTCCACCCCCTACCCCATCCCACCACCTTCAGGGTCAGATCAAGGCAGAAGGGCAAGGCCCCACTTTGGCTCAGTACCCTCACTGGTGGGGCAGTGAGCCTGCTTGCTCATTTACTTCCCCTTGCAGACAGCCGGGATTGTTAGCAACCATAGTGTGTCAGAGGTGGGGAAATGTATTCAGTGTCATGGATGAAAACTTTCTATTTCCAGCTGAAGTTCTTCCTTTTCCTCTTTATTTTGCAACATTCTGTCAGCTGTTTTCATGTGAAAGAAATCTGGAAGAGTGAAAACAAGAATTGACATCAGGATAAGGTGTAAAACAGGCAGAGGGTCATCAAAAACAGCTGAACTAGTGACAGGAAGCTATCTGTAGAATGTGTCTTGCCTTCTTCTTGTGTTCGTTTTCATTAACAAAAGCAAAAAGAAAGAAAAGAATTGGAAGTCTCATCTTTTGCCTCGTGAATGGAAGTGGGCTGATGTTTAAAATCTCACTTGAACAACCTTATAGATGATTTTTAATAAAAGATATTTGAAAAAAGCACATGGCCCATTACAAAGGAGAAAAACAAAAATTTAGACTGTTTTTCATTTGGTTTTCAAATAAATGGAGTATTCCATGGCTTTATTCACCAAGTGGAAGCCCCCCTTTTAATTCCATATAAGGCTGTTGCCCAGGTCTAGGGATCTATTCATGGATCAATAAGGTTGGGACCACAAGTAGCCTTCATTTCTAACTTAACAGTAAAAATGAAGGCACTGAAATTTTCTGCTGTAACTTTTTTTCTCCAGAAGTAAAGAAGTTGTATAATACTTTGTGAAAATATCACTTTTTATATACATTTGTATATAATAACTTGGGGTAAAATTTTTACTTATATGGCTAATTGAGACTCTAAGCCTGCCTCAAACCTAAGGTGAATTGCTGAATTTTTTTTCAGTAGGTGAATTACTTTTTTATTGCAGACAATACATGCATTGGGTGAAAAAATCTTAAATGATCTGAAGTATTTGAGCACAGAGAGAAGTCCCAGCTTTCTATGTGAAAAAGAGGTACTGTGTACGTGGGAGATTAACCCACAGCAGATTTTATTTCATCTTAAAGAGGGGTGTTTTATAACATGATTATGTGTTTTGTCTTAGAATTTCTGATATTTTATTGCATGCTTGTTGTCCACAAATGTGACCTATTTTGTTTTCCACATTTGATTTGAAATAGACACCTTTCTTTCCTTAGTACAAGTCAATTAAATACAGAACTGTTCCTACTATCATTTTTAATTGGAAACTGAAATGTCAGGAAATGTTACAGAATCATGAAATAAATGCCAGGTTGTTTAATTGATTTCATATAAAGAGGTTTAGAGACTGAATTATAAAACAAGATTGCTTCATGTAAGTGAATTTTGAATATATATCTTTACATACACATGGCATCTAAAAATTTAGTATAATTAAATATGAATATGATTTTTAAGTTATCAGTCAAATATATGTATTACATCCATGTGATATTTCTTCATAAAAACATAAAATACCTTCAGATTAAATATGTTTATCTTTTACTTCAGAGTTCCTTAAAACTATGGACATGAAGTTGCTCAGGTTTTCATAATATCTCACACGTGCTTAACGTGCTCTCTTGCCTCATGGCACAGCCCCAAACTTAGAACATTCAGCGTGGGTGGTCCTGAGGGTTCCAAAGGCAGCTGCATTTTTCTTTTCTGGGTGCCCTTATCTTGGGTCATAGTGTTGAAAACATTGTAAGACTTATCAGAATGTTTCAATAGTCTTTATAGTCCCAAGATGCACACCTCTTTTAGAAAAGAAGGAAAACAAAAAGCTGTTCTAGCCGTGGTCCTTTGAGTGTGGGATGCTTCTTCCTCTAGTGGAGAAAGTGCCTGTCTCTGGTACAGGTGCTCCTACAACTAAGGCGAATGAAAGCCTCCCAGTTTGCTAGCTAAAAACCTTCTTGTAGCCACATTGCATTGAATCAGACTCTAATGCTAGAACTGACATTCTGATTTGGTTTAAAATGATGTGGTCGGTCTTAGTTTTTCTTATCAACATGTCAGAATCTGCTGAAATGAAAGTGGAAACACAAATCGCAAATAGGCTCCAGGCTGCCTTAGAACACTGAACAGCACAGCTCTCATAATGTCAGTTTTCAAAATTGACTCACATGAAGCAATGGGATTTTGCAATTCAGGCTCTCTCTGTCTTTATATGAGCCTGAATATTGCTGTGTATGTTAAGCAATGCATGGAATCTATTCTCTGATTTCCCCCCCTAATATTTCAGTTTCCAATTATAAGACAATAAGTTGGATAATTCTGTATTTAGTTGACTCATACTAAGAAAAATCTAAAAGGAATTTTTTTTAAAAAAAGCATACACGCGCACAAATCAGTAAAGGCTTTATTACCAGAGGAAAAGTCAGTGAATCACTGCTACTCTCTTACTTGAAGACCTTAAGTGTCGCATGGGGATGCTGTAATCTTTGCAAAGATGCTCTTATTTAAACTCTGGAGCTCTCTCTGTTTTCTCAGCCATCCATTATTAGCTATCTAGAACTAATGATTCTCAAGGCACCGCTTTAGGGATTTTATGATTCTTTCTGTCTCCTGGGACTCATGTAAAGTTTTCAAATGATAAAAGAAGCCCCAAAAAGTTATTTCTTTTTCTCAAGTCAGATGAAGATAGGAATGGCTCAGGAGTAGCAGTTTCTGAAATAACCTTTCTTAGGCATTGAGCTCTGGGTTTCTCTTCTGAACCTTCATCTAATGAACCCTTTAAAGTGATTAGCTTAGAAAAAAATAATTCTTATTCTTTCCCAAGATTCTTGAAAACATACTGATTCTTAATATCTAATTTTATTTCGATTTTTTAAATTAAGGTTTGTTTTCTTTTGTTTTGGAAAAAGAGTATTGCTCTGTCATACAGGCTTGAGTGCAGTGGCGCATTCACAGTTTACTGTAACCTTGAACTCCTAGGCTCAAGTCATCTTCCCACCTCAGCCACCTGAGTAGCTGGGACTATGCTCATATACCACCGGACCCAGCTAATTGAAAACTATTTTTTTTGGTAGAGATGGGGTTTTGCTGTGTTAGTCCAGCTGGTCTTGACCGCCTCAAGCAGTCCTCCCGCCTTGGTCTCCCGAAGTTCTGGGATTACAGGCATGAGCCACCACGCTTGGCTTAATAACTTATTTAGAAGCACCTATAGAATAATCAAAAAGATAAAGCAATAAACACTAACAAAAATAAATTTCTGTTCCCAGTGTACATTCTTTTTACTGAAGCCTAGGAACTCTACATCCAACTGAGTCTTTTGTGTTCTTTTCAAAAACAAATGAAAAAACCATCTACCTCCCCTTCAATGAGACTGAGAAATGACACTAACAAATCTCAAACCTGGCTGTGTAATAACTGCAGCTTCCTCAGCCCCTGGTTTGCAGATGCTAATTCAGTCGGTGGGGGGTTTGGTAACTGGAATCTGATTGTCCTCCTCCTGTTCTGGTGCCTCTGACCTGCTGTCTTCCTTTTGTGACTTCTCTTCTCTGTCCCCCTTTGCTCCCCCTTCTCTTCCACTTCCTCCTCTCCCTCTCCCCTTTCCCTTTCTTTCCTCTGCCCTTTCTTCTTTTCTTCCCCTCAGATCCTCCTCCTCAATTTCCTAGAAGATTGTACAGCTGCCAACACTGGGAACCTCTGGTTTGTTCTACTTTTCTGAATTTACTGTTAGTGAAACTCTGGAGGCCCCAGTAGGTAATCCTCTGGTCCTAGTTTATGGACTGAAATCCCCCTTCTCACACTCTCTTCACATCAGTCACCAGAGTCCTGGGCATTTCTTTAACTTGCTCTGTGCTCTGAGTCCAGTGTACTTTGCTGTCCTGTTTATTCTGCCTGGACTACACAGCCTCTCCCTGGCTTGTGAGCTCTTCCTCATTCTACAAGGTCCTCCACTAAAATTTTGCCTCTGTGAGTTTTGTACCACCCTACCTTTTATACCATTCAAAACTAATTCCTCTCTCTGCAGTACTTCTATAGCATTATGTGCAGATCTGTATTTTAGCATTTATTAGATCTTAATTGTAAATCTCTTCCCCTGCTTGACTATGATTCCTTGGACAGTAGAAAGGTATCATTTTTATATTTCTAGCAGTGTACCTGGAACATAGTAGATGTACAATGAACATTGGTTAAATGAATATCAGAACTTTTGATTCTAATATGAAAACAGAGCTTTTTAAAATTAGGTATTTAATTTCCAGTGGATTTGTGTTAGATAGCCAAAGAGAATTCTGTGGACATAGTCCGTACTGTAATAGACCATCAAAGTTACTCAAAGAATTGCAAATAGTAAAATAGGAATAGAAAACCAGTATGTCACTGTCATTAAACGTGGAGTGCCTACTGCGTGCAGTGACAGTAGAGGATTAGCAGTATTTGCATCTTTCAGTGAGGTACAAAGGTTGTGCCTGTAGATGTTTCAAATGCTTGTTGTAACAGGAAGCAAGACACCTCTTTCCTGTAAGTCTCCAGAAAGCATTGTGAAGGGCTTCGGTTGAAAAAAAAAAAAACAGTTTGAATAGTCTAAATATTTTAATTATTGTACAAATAAAATTTTGTGTATTAAAGATACATTAAAATGATATAATCTACTCCAGTTAAAAGCAGTACTCATTTATTCATTTATTGAAGGTGTTTTTACTCACCTACTCTGTGCAAAATACCAGAGAATTATAACTAGACATGAATAAAACTCAGCTGATAATGCTTCCATGACTTGTTTGTCCAAATGTCTGTTCGTGGCAGTTCAAACTTCGTGGTATCGTACTGAATATTAGAAAAGATCGCAAGAGTATGTTCTTGGATGACTTTTATGGAAAAAGACATATTTCTTTTTGACAAAGGTAAAACATCTTAAATAACTATTTTATTTCAGCTTCAGAAAGATATGAGAGTTTACTTAGCACAGCGTTGTCTTGGCGGTCAGTTAAGTAATCGGGAAACCAAAAGAAGACTTTGAAAGTCTATCCTCTCAACACAGGACCAGCTATCATCAAGATTCTGTTTCATGTTGTCAGAATCTTTCTAAAACACTTACAAATCATTTTACAGCAATACTGGGAGAAGGAAAAAAAAAACCAGGAGAAAAGACACGCTCATGCCTAAGTATCATTGTGAGATATCTTCTGTTTCCACAGAAAATGCCACAAAGATATGTTTTTGGTTTCCGTTATTGTTCTATTTAAAAGCCAAAAATGCCTAACTTTGATCATTAAATGGTGTTCTTTTCTAAATGCCAATCTGATCTCACCCTTGGCCTGCTTGTCTGCAAGGTTATGTCCACTCATCTCCTTTGGCTCAGGAAGCCCTTGGTGATTTTGACCCCTGCCAGCCTTCCCTCCTCCCCTCCTGCCTGTCTGTTCCCTGGCAGATCAGCCTCTTCACGCCTCTTTCACGTACCCTGTTCCACCTGCCCTAAAACTGGTCCTTTCAGCCGGGTGTGGTGGCGCACACCTGTAACCCTAGCACTCTGGGAGGCCGAGGCAGGTGGATCACCGGAGGTCAAGAGTTCAAGACCATCCTGGCCAACACCATGAAACCCTGTCTCTACTAAAAATACAAAAATTAACCAGGCGTGGTGGCACAGCCTGTAGTCCCATCTACTCAGGAGGCCGAGGCAGGAGAATCATTTGAACCCAGGAGACGGAGGTTGCAGTGAGTCAG
The DNA here is from genome assembly GCF_007565055.1 of Rhinopithecus roxellana. NCBI lineage: Eukaryota > Metazoa > Chordata > Mammalia > Primates > Cercopithecidae > Rhinopithecus > Rhinopithecus roxellana. Next base: position 19,787,651 of record NC_044552.1, read on the forward strand.
TGCACTCCAGCCTGGGCGACAGAGTAAGACTCCATCTCAAAAAATAAATAACTAAAAATAAAAATAAACTTCTCCTCTGCCCCCTGCCTATTCCTCCCACTTGTCCTGCCCACCTCTCCAGCTGAGTTCCATTCCTCTGGTGTGCACCGTCCCACACCTGGGGCCGCTCTGTGACAGCACACAGTGACAGAGGCAGCCAGCTCCCTCTCCTCTGGAATGTGAGCTCCTCCAGGGGAGGGCAGGGCTGTGCCTTATTCATTTCAATACCCCGCCCCAGCTCAGGGGCTAGCACACAGCAACTGCTCAGTGTAGTTGAGCTGCGTAACCGAAGGAACTGTTAACCACATTTAAGAATTAATATTGGTTATTAAAAATCACCCTCCAAGGTTTAGCTCTGTGATACCTGATACCAGTGTCTACCCTTTGGTATATGCAAATAAGACTATAAATATAAAATATATTACAAAGTGAACCTGAGTTTTGAACTATCACCAGGTGATAGTTCAGTTATTGTAATACATTGCCCTCCAGTTAACATAAATATTCCATGAGTGGTTGTTGCATCACTCTCCTTCCATTCTCATGAAAAGAGAAAAGATTCTCTTTTCTTTTATACCAAGATTCTCTTTTCAGGATCTTAATCCTGATCTGTTCTTAGGATTTCAGAATTCTTTCACTAGCCCTCTTCTTTGTCACTAGTTCTTTAATTTACACAGTTGGTTGGCTGGTTCCTGTTACTCGGCCTACAAATCTGTCCTATGTCATCTCCTTTGAGTAATTTATATCCTCCATAAAATGCCACATAGAGGCACTTTTTCACATTTTTGAGTAATGGCAAGAAAGAATTGCCTTGGGAATCAAAAATCCAATGAGTCACAGATTATTTTGTTATTTATGACCAGAGAGTGGTCATTGACAATATTTGGCAATTTTACAGCTGTGAGCCTAGGCTATTGTGCTTTAGAATGTAATTTATTAAGCAAATAAAACTCTTAATGGTAATGGGTTCTGTTAAACCTGGGGAACCATGTGAGCTCCAGGCCGGTACAGCTGTGGAAGTTTCATAGTAGCCACATACATCTCAGATGTCTGGACACTAGTATTTTACACTTACTTCATGGTTTTATTTATTCAGTTGCCTTTATATTCTTGATTGGATTCTGACCAACCATTTTGGTTTAAGAAGTCATCAACTTTGAGTAGTGAGGGAGGAGCCTGGATAAAATAAAATGAATTTATGTTGAAAAAACATAAATCCCTCTTTCATTAGATATGACATTTAGTAAATCCAGGCTATAAAGAAACACCAGATGTGTTCATGGAAAGTATTGATATAAAATCGTCTTTGAGAAAGAAAAAGACAAGGACCTAAAATTTCCTTAAATACTAATTTTGTTAAATTCCATTAAATATAGACACAGAGGTAGGTAAATAATGGATGTGTATAGATATATACACAGAGAGAGAGAGAGAGAGAAAGAGAGAGAGAGAGTATGCACTCGTGCAAAGAAGTTTGAGTGAGCAAGCTTAGGAATTTTTTTTAATTACTCATTTATATCAGTAGTATTTTGTAATGTTGGCTTCAGTTTAGTAATTAATGGAATTCTAGCTATTGTCTTTTAATATATTTGGAGGAAAGGAAAATCTTGAAATTCTCAAGATAAGGTGATCTTTTTCTAAGTGGCAACATGAGGCAATATTAATTTTTTAATATTTTAAAGCTAGAAATTTATCTCCTTTGATGTAACTGTTGTATGTATATACCTGGCACCTAGGATTAGAGACATTCAGTTCTGTACTAAACTGTATGAAACACTGTCAAGAAATTGGATCTAAATTCAAGCTCTAAATACTGATCAATAAGAAAATTCCCTTTCTTTTGAAAGTAAGTTCTGGATGTTCACCTAGCTATCTGTTCTGTAAGTCATTCATTTAACCTCACCATAGCCATTGCCTCGTGTCTCTATTTAGCAAGAGGTGGGCAAGCGAGACTTCAGTATGTGTGGTAGAAGCGGCAATAATAAAAATAAGATGGGAAGGAAATGACACTAGTTATGTGACCTTCAGGACTGCCCTGTAACTTAGCCAAGCCTCTTCATAAGGAAAAGCTAAGAGCCCCCAGTTTTCCAACTAACGATCGCCATTTGCCCTGAGAAGTAGAATCAAACCAACTAGCAGGGCAGCAACTTGTTGATTCATTCAAGTATGTTCCTTGTTCCTGGTACTTGACTCATGTTAGGAACTGTGAACATACAGTTGATCAAATACATGACAAGAAGTTATCAGTTTAATCAGGGAGGCAGAAGAGTATACTGCAGATTATATAATACGGTGGGAAATGGCTTTTCCTTATGAATTTCTAGTTCTTTATATAGTCTAGAAATGAAGTCCTCTGCTAATTATGTTCATTGTAAATATTGTCTACAAATCTGTGACTTTCCTTTTCACTTCCTTAATGGTCTCTTTTGATGAGCAGTTTTTATCTGTCATCAAGTCCAGTTTATAATTTTTTTCGTATTTAGTGAGCTTTGTGCCTTTAAGACATGTTTGCCTTAATCCTTATGGTTATGAAGATATTCTGTGTTTCTTTGAGAAGCTCCATAGTAGTGGCTTCACATTTACCTCTATGACCCGCCTCTAACTAATTTTGCGTATGATGGAGGTACGGATGGAGATTCATTACTTTCCACATGGACATCCAGTTGCTCTAGAATCTTACTGAAAAACCTCCTTTTGCCCCATTGAATTGCTTTGGTGGTGTCATTCAGTTAAAAATTAGAATAATAGATACATTTATAAAAACTGTCCTAATGAATTATGATGAGTTTATGGTATAGGTATTGTCGAAATAAGAGTGAAAAATAGACACAGTTTCTGCCCTCGTGGGGTTCACAGTCCATGGGTCTCCCCTTAAGATTGAAGCAGGGACAGGATTGTATGAGAGTAAAGATCTGTCAACTTAAGCATGGTCCCTATTGGTAAATCTCACTGCCTCTAATATGTTCCTTGAATTTTTAAACTAAATATTGTGACTAAAACAAAACAATTAGGCTGAGTGCAGTGTAATCCCAACACTTTGGGAGGCCAAGGTGGGAGAATCGCTTGAGTCCAGAAGTCCAAGACCAGCCTGGACAACATAGTAAGACCTCATCTTTACAAAAAATTTAAAAATTTGCCAGGCATGGTGGTACACACTTGTAGTCCTGCTTCTCAGGGGGCTAAGACAGGAGGATCACTTGAGTTCAGGAAATTCAGGCTGCGGTGAGCCTTGATTGCCACACTGCACTCCAGCCTAGGCAACAGAGCAAGACCCTGTCTCAAAAAAAAATTGTAATTCTGAAAATGCTTTTTCAAAGCATAAAAACTACTTCCACTCCTCTCCCCATATTGAGATTTTTCTGGTCTAAATTAAGACAAATATGCATATTATATTTATAGCATGAAGACAGAATATATCAGTAATTCACAAGGCTGCAGTGGTTAAATTATGAGATTTCTTTATCCTAAATCTGATGACATGCATATACAGACTCAGCAGTGGCTGTCAACTTGAAGGAAGAACCCTTAACTGGTTCCTGAAGTTGAGAGAGATTTATGGTTCTATTTTTGAAAGATAACCATTGCTTAAATAAAACCCTGCGATTCAATGATAGGTATCAATATGTGAAAATATCAACAGAGCCTCTTTCTCGTTTTGATATGTAAGAATCCTAAATTCTAACCTAGACAAATTCAAATCCATTATATGTGACTGCCAACTGTTAATAGCTGTAGTAACAGAAGGTTTTGGTGTCAAATAATAAAATGGACAGAGTGGAAACAATGTTTAAGCCCCGATTTGTTCAGTTACAAAAGAGCCTACAGACGGGGGTTTCATTAAGGATCTGTGTGTATGCATGTGCGTGTGTCTTCCCATGTGCTCTGCATGTGCGTATATGTGTCTTCCCATGTGCTCTGCATGTGCGTGCATGTGTCTTCCCATGTGCTCTGCATGTGCGTGTATGTGTCTTCCCATGTGCTCTGCATGTGCGTGTATGTGTCTTCCCATGTGCTCTGCATGTGCGTGTGTCTTCCCATGTGCTCTGCATGTGCGTGTGTCTTCCCATGTGCTCTGCATGTGCGTGTATGTCTTCCCATGTGCTCTGCATGTGCGTGTATGTGTCTTCCCATGTGCTCTGGATGTGCGTGTATGTGTCTTCCCATGTGCTCTGCATGTGCGTGTATGTGTCTTCCCATGTGCTCTGCATGTGCGTGTGTCTTCCCATGTGCTCTGCATGTGCGTGTATGTCTTCCCATGTGCTCTGCATGTGTGTGTATGTGTCTTCCCATGTGCTCTGCATGTGCGTGTGTCTTCCCATGTGCTCTGCATGTGCGTGTATGTCTTCCCATGTGCTCTGCATGTGCGTGTATGTGTCTTCCCATGTGCTCTGGATGTGCGTGTATGTGTCTTCCCATGTGCTCTGCATGTGCGTGTATGTGTCTTCCCATGTGCTCTGCATGTGCGTGTATGTGTCTTCCCATGTGCTCAAGGTCTCTTTTGACAATTGATAGAGAACCCATCCCAAAATTCAGTCTTTCTTTGATTTGAATTACATTGACAGCATAAACCCTAATCTAAAGGAATCTGCCTCTCTAATCCAAAACTGAGTTTTCAATTTATAAGAACCTTTAAGTAGTATTCAGTACTTTTAGTAGCCTATGATAAGCAAATACTAGTGCCTATTTTTTAAGTGAGAATAACTCTCTTTCAAGCCCCTAAACTTAATTTTTGAATGACTAACTCCTTCCTCCAGTGTATGAGGGACTAAATTGGACTTGGAGAGAAAAGTTGACTACCTGGATACCTTTTTAAAGCTTTTTTTTCTTTCCTTTGTTTCCTTTTTTAGAGACAGGGTCTCACTATGTTGCCCAGGCTGGACTCAAACTCCTTGGCTCACAAGATCTTCCTGCCTCGGCCTCCTGAGTAGCTGGGACTACTGTCTCATACCATCAAGCCTAGAACCCACATATATTTTTATATACCTACCACAATTACATGTATCTACATTTTCATATAAATTGAAATTTCATAATGAAGTAGCACAAAATTGGAAACAACCTAAATACCTTATACCGGAGTTTCTCAAACTGTTTTTGTCTCAGAACTCCTCTTGACAGTCTTAAAAATACCGAGGGTCCACAAGCACTTTTGCTTATGTAGGTTATAGCTATCAACCATAGTAGCAGATAAAACTGCAATATTTAAAGGATATTTATTCATTCATTTTCGTGATAAATATTTTTATGAAAAATAACTATATTTTCCCAGACAAAAATATTAGTAAAGTGGCATTGTTTCACAATCTTAAAAAATTTCATTAATGTCTGCATTAACAGAAGACAGTTGAGTTCTCTTAACTGCTTCAGTATCTCCTGTATACTGGTGAAAGAATGTGGATGCCAAAGAAATATGGTTCTAGTATTATCATAAAAATAGTTTTGTCCTTGAAGACCAAACGAAAGGGTCTTAGAGACCTCCAGAGGTGCCTGGACCATCCTTTGAGAACTTCTGCCCTGTGCTCTTGGAATGCTTATGGTAAGCATGTTAGAGCAGTACAGGAGAATACCATATAACTCTGTACAGTGGCATGTATGTGGGGGACTGTCAATACATCGAAATACATTTTTAGTAAGATATGTTCCTCCTAGTCAGAAAAGAAGCAGTATATCTGGTAATACTTTAGTGCATATATAACTACCAGGAAAAATAAAGCATAAATGTCAGACCCCTTCTTATATTAATATTTAATAAAATCCTACAACTTAGCATTGAATCATCTCAAAGAACTAAACTAATAATTTACCTTATGGAAATCTAACAATATAAAGACAGAGATATGAGTTCTGTGTTACTGAAGAGAGACCTATCAGCTCCAAAAATGAAATGAAGCAGGTAGGAAAGTTCCGACTGTATTATAGTTGGTAAGATACCTGTCTTAATTTCTTTTTGAAATAGACACTCAACTTCTTTAGAAGGTTGGCTACAGGATACTTAGAGACCAAGGTCTTTCCTCGAACAAAGGCATTAATTCTTTTGAAGCACTTGGAAATACATTCTATTGAGAGCCTAGTGTTCTGCGCCTTAAAGTTTGGCAGAGATGACGTTAGCCTAAAAAATATTAAGGGTAATATGGTTCAGCTGCCATTGAAAATGAGCATATGATGTTAAAGAATTTTAGAAAATCACAAAGTAGAATAAACACATTTCTGCCATGTTAAAAAAAAAAAAAAACTGTTGATAGGGATTCAAAGTGAGTTTTTAATAAATTTTCAGAATTTTCTGTTTGCTGGCTTCTTTCTTTCCATAAAGTTAATATATAATGAAGTTCTATAGTTTTAAATGAAAGCATATACAATTCATGACACATAAGAGATGTGAGTGTTCTTTGGTAGTGTAATCCGCTGAGAGGCCCAGCATGCACTGCAGTTCTGATTCACTGGCCAAATAGCAATAAAGCCAACAGTTTTACCTAAAATCCCAGCAGTGATGAAGGAAAAAGCAGCGAGGAGAAATGGAGGTGGCAGACGCCGCAGTTACCAGTGGTGGAGATGAGCCTCAGGGATGGCTGGGGTGGGCCTGGGTGGGCCACATGGGCGCCCGCCCACTGGCCAGCTGTGAGTTCAGACTGACGGGCAATGCATGGCCTCCACGGTTTCTTTAGAACCAAGCTAGTGTGCACAAGGGGAACTCGCCACGTAGCAGAGAGCACTGGCAAACTGCACAGAGAGCTTTTATTGTTCTTACTTCTTTAGAGCAAATGAATTTGCAAATCAAATAGACCATAAAGCATTTAAAGAATGAAGACAAAAAGGAAACAGCGCATCTTATTAAAAACAAAAACAACAACAAATGGTTGTTGTTTAATGGTTAAAGTTTCATCTCGAATTTGAGTAGTCACCTTATGCTTAAATCTCTTTTCTTGTGGTGAACAGCCAAGTTTTACCTTCTCTTTTATTGAAACCCCTGGGATTTTGGCACTTCTTTCAAAATATATATTAAAACTCAGAGACACTAAACTATACCTGTGAGCTTAAAGCAGCAAAAATAATTTACTGACCTTATTCACCCCTTCAATTGCAGCAAACTCTTTACTGTATATTTCCTGTACCTCAAGCAAGTAGAGAGTCCGTTTTTTATTTCTGAACCTCTCCTCCACTCTCTCCCACCTCATTTCCCCTCAGTGTAACCAAATACTTTCAGCAACTAGAGGCCCAAACAATCTTGTTAACTTAAAAGTTTTCCTGCAGATTTATTGACCCAGCAGAGTTAAGCAGGGTGAGTGTTGATCAACACCTCTCAGGTATTTCTTTAATTATTGGCCTGGCATCTCTAGAGCCTAATAAAAATTTGTAATGTGAGTTTGTAATAAAGTAACTATTATATTTATTTATTTATTTATTTGGGGGCGGGGAGGGAGCATTTTGGTTTTTCTAAAGGGAGCCTCTACCTTTTGCCATAAATTGTAGCTGTAGCCTTGATAATACTGTGGTTGAACAATAAGGTCTCAAGGGCTGCTCGCTGAAAGAGATTAAACTGTAATTAAACTACACTATGAGTAAGGAGAGACGGAAAAAAGAAAAAAAAAATTGTGGTTTTCATAAAGCAGAAAAGAAATACATTGACTGGTGTTTACAGCCCAGAGAAGTTTTTTGCCTTCTCGACTACAAAACAGTCTTATTTTTAGCCAGCCAAGGTTTTGCAAGAATGCCGTATCAATCCCACATTTCTGTTCTTTGAAATAATTGCACCAAGCTGGTCCCAAATCAGCAGTAACTAACTGAAAAGCAGGAGGGAAACATTTCTCAAATGTACAGTGCCGATGAAATTTGCCATAACACTATGAGTTATGTCGGCTGCCTGCATGAGGTTCCACATAATGGGAAAAAAGAATTTAACTAGATCTTAATTGAACATGCAGCTACATAATATCCTTTTGTTTAGGCTCAAAAATGGATTTTTTTAAACCTCCTTATCAGCGCAGCTATTAAATATTGTGGCTCTCCAGCTATCAGTCTCCGATCAGCACAGTTAGTGCATTTTACCTTCCAAGGAAGTGCACTTTGAGCCAGCTGGAGCACAAGAAATGTAGGAGCTGGAGAAAGTCGTAATTGAAACAGGCGACTGCTTCAGTACAGACAGGAAATAAAAGGAAGACTGGCCCTCCAATGGATTAAATTAGATGTTTCAAATTCAGACAGTATCAGGAAAAAGAAGACTTATGTTCGAGGGGGAAAAAGGTAACAGTAAGTTCATTCAGCAGAGCACCCCCTCCTCCTTGCATAACACATGTTTTTGCTGGAATCTCACTGTGCCGCCCTGTAGGGCAGACTCGCCCAGGCCTCCCTCCTGCCAGACAACAGCGGAGCAGGTCCCTGTGTTAATGTCACACTATCCTTTCCCTCCTGCCTGCCCTCTCCCTTTCAGAGGCCTTTGGTATTCTATTTCCATAAATTAGGCGTGAAATTATGTTGGGCTGAGGATACATGATTTCAGCTGTTTTATAGTTGGAAAGGAAAATCTTTTAGACCTAAAGCAAAAACATTTTTTTAAATATACTTCCTGCCTATTAGTTTGAGATATGGCTATTATAGAAAATGCTTGCTGTGTAGAAACTTTATTATTATTATTTTTTGATCTCACAGATTGCTGTCTTGTCCTTTAGGTCAAGTAATATTTATTGAGTAGCGACTATATACAAGATCCTGAACTAACTGGTGTCTGCAAAGTTGTGCATTCATTAGGACACTATTGATTTATATGAAATTTAAATTCTCAAATGAAGACTTGTACTTCTGTTCAAATATTTTAAGAAGCTGATTTTATTTTACATTGGAATAATCTACTGAAACTTTCAACATTTTTCACTTCAGGTAGTACTACATCTCAGTTTTTCTATTCAGGCAAATATGGCCTTTATTAAATACAATTTGTTTAAATATCCAAGTCCAAATTTTGTTATTGGCAATGCCTGAGACAGTGGCTTTTAAGGTCAGTGGCTATTTCAACATTATAGTTTCCAGTGCCATTTTTATTTGGGGTGGGAGGGTAGCATTAGATGAAGTCTTTCTCTGAGATGTAAATAAATAAACCACAAAATTCAACAAGCTAAAAATTACTATAGTTCTTCATTGTCCCCTCATGAAAGCTGATAAAGTTAAACAGTATAGCAAGTGAATAGAATTCCAACTTTCAAGCTTGAAAATGCCTTTCTTTTCTACCCTCTATGGCTCTCTGTGTGTGGAAAACATAGTCTCGGAAAAATGTGGGGCTTCTGCCCAGGACTGCCTGCCAGAGCCAGGCCTCATTTGCTCAGGTGTGCTCACTGTTTTAGCTTCTTGAATTAAGCCCTGGGAAAATTCCCGTGCAAACATCTGCTCCCTTTGCCCTGCCTCTCCGACAGGAGTGAGGTGGGGTGGGGAATGCATCATGTGAGTGGGTTTTGCATGGAAAATGTTGCGGGTTGCCTCCACTCCAGCTGGACAGCTTTATACAGCTATAAACCTTTACTGCTGTATTAAGGTTCTGTTCAAAGGGTATGAATCTCTGATACTCATGGTCCAACAAAACTGTTACTAATTACTTATCTACTGAATAGCTACCAGGATTGGCAGCTTGAATAATAATCACAAATATCTATGTACTCATTATTCTCCAACAAGGCAAGATTCTCATTCCTATAAGGAGCATAGCTTGCTTCTTTGAAAACTCACACGAACTAACTGGAAGTTTATACTTGCGCCCCCTTCCTCAAGAGGCCACCTTACATAGCTTCCTCACAGAATATTTCTCTGTTCCTGAAAGGTAATTTTGGTGCAGGTCTCACAGAATAAGCACATTTTACGGCTCTGGGCAGGCTGTTCTAGTCACAAGTCCTCATAGTCGCGCTCCAGGGAGTACCTGGAAGCAGATTGTATGTCCCGAGTGTCACTTTTCAGGAGCAGGGATGAAGTGGCAGCTGCCTGCTACGGAGATCTGTCACATTCACGACCCTGAGACAGGACTTACTCTTCAAGAATCACCAGTAACCAGAGCTCGCTCCTCCAGCAGTTCTTCCCAGAAGTTTACTCAGCACCTTGACGTCTTTTGGTGTGACTCCGTTCTTGGAGGCCCAGGCCCACCTCTGCGCTTTCAGAGGCAGAATCACATCCACTTCTTGTAGCTGTTTGCTGTGCTATGCCTGCTTCACCCAGGGCTAAGGAGTTGATGATGACTGTGCGGTGCCCTAGAGAAATAGATGTATAATCCCAGCACTTGGGGAGGCTGAGGCAGGCAGATCACTTGAGGTCAGGAGTTTACGACGAGCCTGGCCAATATGGTGAAACCCCATCTCTACTTAAGAAAGAAAAAGAAAAATTAACTGGGTGTGGTGGCTCATTCCTGTAGTCCCAGCTACTCGGGAGGCTGATGCAGGAGAAACACTTGAACCCAGAAGGCAGAGGTTGCAGTGAGCTGAGATCATGCCACTGTGCTCCAGCCTGGGTGACAGAGCTAGACTCCGTCTCAGAAAAAAAAAAAAAAAAAAAAAAAGAAAGAAATGGATGTTAGTAGGAGTCAGAAGAACTTTCTGCTGGCTTTTTATATATGTCTAACCCTCCTGAGAAAGGTTGGTGTTACTATCCACTTTTTACAAATTCGTAAACTGAGACTTAAAGAGTTGAAGGAGCTCACCAATATCAATACAACCTGTGTCTGGAGTTGCCAGGGTTCACAACCAGAGTTCTCAGAATCGGAAGCTTCTTTATTTTCATATATCACGTTACTTAAACCAGACCTTATTCACCTTGGAAACCTAAATTTTATTTCAGGAGACCTTGTTGAGAAGGAAGAATTTCAGAGGCCAACCACCATATGGGCATCATCAAGCAGCCCTGGTCAAGGTGGGAGGAAGGAAGGGAAGGCTGGCCTCCTTTTCCCCTGGCCTCCTGCTCTCTTCCTTACTGCAAAGCTCTGAATCACTGAGACCATTGCAGCTAGCTGGGATTTTTGTTTTTTTAAAAAAAGACATTGAGGTATGAATGACCGACTGTCTTAACCGTTGGAGAGTTTGTTAATCTAAACAAATCTCCAACCAATACAAATATGTGAGGAGGTGTTTGAAGTAGTGGTTGAGTTTTCTTGTCTGTTCAGAGAGGGAGTCCCAAAATTAGTGTATCTAGGAATAAAGGACGCAATTTGTTTAGTAGGCTGTAGCCGTGAAATCAACAATGTGTGTTAGTGGTAACATACAGCATTAAATGGATAGCATATGCATATATCAAGAGTCATCTTCTCTGGAGTCTCCCTCCAGTTTTAATTCTCCCTCCCTCCCCAGCCCCTCAGCCAGTTTCTCTTGATTTCCTTGCCTTGCCTTCCTTCTTTTCCTGGACTTTCCTGACTTCTGTTATTTTAGAATGTGACTAAAAAGTAAGGAAGAACAAGCACAGTGCTATTTTCTCATCTTCTTTCCCCTATTTCGATAATAGTGAAGACCTTCAGACTTAAAAGTATATCTTGATCACAGTTTTCCCATGTAAAAATTACTCCCATCAGAGGTATCACAACTTGAAAAAGAAAACTAGACCAAAGGCAGGTGGCTGGGAGTCAAAAGGCACCATGTTGCCAAGGCTTGGGCTTTCTTTTTTTTTTTTTTTTTGAGACGGAGTCTGGCTCTGTCGCCGGGGCTGGAGTGCAGTGGCCGGATCTCAGCTCACTGCAAGCTCCGCCTCCCGGGTTCCCACCATTCTCCTGCCTCAGCCTCCGGAGTAGCTGGGACTACAGGCGCCCGCCACCTCGCCCGGCTAGATTTTTGTATTTTTTTAGTAGAGACAGGGTTTCACCGTGTTAGTCAGGATGGTGTCGATCTCCTGACCTTGTGATCCGCCCGTCTCGGCCTCCCAAAGTGCTGGGATTACAGGCTTGAGCCACCGCGCCCGGCCGGCTTGGGCTTACTTAGATATATGCCATCTACTCCAGCATATCAGGGCCAGTCACGTTCATCGTTAGGGATTAAATCCACAATAAATTGGATGTTTTAAAAAGACTGTTTTTTATTATCTGAACATTGAGGGGAAAAGAAGGAGGGGGCAGGGGACTCTTGGCCAGCAGGAAGCGCAGGGCTAGCTGGCTCCCCTCCCCACCCACACCCTCCACCCTCATCATGGCCAGTTCTCTACTCTTACTCCACCTCCAGCCCAGCTCCCTGGCTCCGCTCCCTTCCCTTGCTCATCTTTGACCTACACGATATCCTGGGGATCAGCAGGAGTAAAGATTTGAAAGTTCCTATTTAAAAACAAGTTGTAGTGATCAAAATGCCTCTTTGCTGGCTCATGAAGTATGGACCAGGCCCAGAACACCCTATGTTTGACAGACGTAAGTTGGGGGGATTCTAAGTTATTTGTGTTCCAGTACTTCCCATAAGGAAGAAGTATGTTTTGAAGCAAGCAAGATGCAGGTTTGTGTTGCCACCAATGTGTCATAGCCTGCAGTTCACACGCCCGGTGTAGGTGTCAACAAAGCTGTCTCGTATTCTCCAACAGTATGCGATGCCAAAACCAGAAAATGGGATCTGATTGCAAGGGAGGCACTGGCAAAACAGAACTTTATAGTGCTCGGTTCTGTTTGACATTTAGGGGACATTCACTTGGAGGACTCCCAAACAAGTAATGCGCCAAGAAAAGGGATGGCTTCTGCCTTCTCTTGGAGATTCAGTGGGTGGCTGGCTGTAGGCAGAATTACAGAGCCTTCTGATCAGAAGGAGGCTCATGCTCCTACCTCCACATGGGCCTCACTCCCATTCCAGCTACGAGAAAGCCTGGATGCTCTTCCAGACCCACCCACACAATAGGTTTGCACAAGGCTCAGTGGTTCTACAGGTTCTGCTCTTATCTGAGAACTCAGTACAGAAACAGTTTCTTAATATTTCTTTAAAAATCTGGTTTCTTTTAAAATTATCCAGTACAGTGACTTATTTGGAAATCATAACAGTGTGGAGTTGCATCTTGCAATGATAGCTTTTAAATTCTTAGAACTTTTCTCTTAAGACAGCAGTGTGTGTGTGTGTGTGTGTGTGTGTGTGTGTGTGTGTGTGTGTGTGCGCGCGCGCTCTGGAATTAGAAGTAAACTCATAAATCAAAGTTTAAGCAAGGTTGTTCTTCAGAATGCAGTCACAGTTAATGAAATTTCTAGAACTTTGGAATGAGTGCTTTTCTGAAGCTGGTACAAACTGAGATCGAAACCAAAACTGGAAAAATGTGAAAACTTTGTATCCTCTGACTCCTTTGTTCAAGAATTGCAGGAAGATGTTTTCCAGGAGTACTTTTGAGTATGTAAAACCAGGAAATAACTATGTGACATTCCTAGCATTAGAACCAAAAAATGAGTCAGAGACAAAACTGAAACAAACAGAGACAAAGTGTCTGTCATCAACGTGCAGATCCCTTGGCTCGTTAGCAAACCTGCCCTGGTATAGGCCAAGGCATGGGATCTGGTAATCGTAGAAGATACTCCAAGCTGTGTCCATTGGGGTCCACAAATGTACACCTTCCCTTGTATTCATGTGAATGGTGCCCCTTGGAACATAATTTCTGAGCTTCCTGGGTTCAGATACTGGCTCTGCCACACTTCTAGCTGTGAAATGCTGGCCAAGTCTATTAAGTTCCTTGTGCCTCAGTTTCTCTCTGTGTGAAATGAAGATAACATTCATACTTACCTCATAGGATTCCAGTGGGAAATTAAACACATTAGTGTGTGTAAAATGCTTTGGACTGTGAATATTTTAACATGTTAGTAACTCTGATGACGATGACAATACTGACATGTACTTGCCACTGTGTTTTGCATTGTACAAATCAAAACATCGCAAAACACTTACTTGAGAGGAGCTTTCAGTTTTGTAGAAAGTCAGCGTAGATGGACACAAGTCTGTTAAAATATTTATGACCTAGCTCAAGAAGGAAGTGAGAGAGTTCTTTTTACCTTTTTAACACGTGGAGTTTACCTGATACACCTGTGCTTTTAGCAGGCTAGCTATAACATTTGAATGACAATTTTTCCACTGACCGGGGGGTGGGGGACGCTTTCGTGATGAAACTGTTCCACCTCAGATCATCAGGCATTAGATTCTCATAAAGAGTGTGCAACCTAGATCCCTTGCACGTGCAGTTCACAGTAGGGTTCACGCCCCTGTGAGACTCTGATGCCTCGGCTGATCTGTCAGGAGGCAGAGCTCAGGCAGTAATGCTCACCTGCAGGCTGCTCACCTCCTGCTGTGCGGCCCAGTTCCTAGCAGGCCACATACTGGTACTGGTCCCTGGCCTGGGTGTTAGGGATCCCTGCTCGAGCACACAGCAGTCATGATCTAGTGATCATTTGTTGTGCATATAGTAACACCATCCTTCCTACATTTTTGAGCCATTTGAATAAACATTCCTCACTGAATCAAGATCACTTTTTTCTGACTTGCTGTAAGGGAATGGGTAAAGCATCTGATGAGTATATCAAACATCACTACAGTTTGAAGGAGCTAGATCTTTCCTAAGTGCCGAGGAAGGAAGAAGCTTGTTCTCCGCTTCCTCAAGTTTTTTGCTACTAAAAGTGAACATTTGAATGGAAAACACAGCAAATTAATATTTTATGATTGTTATTTTTAACTGAAGGGAGAGGGTAAGTCAGTGAATTATTATGTTGCAAACGGAGCAAGTGTATGTAGAAGTTCAATATTAGAAGATTGAAATAAACTCTGAGGGTTGTGATTTGAAGTCATATTATCCCAAGGAAATTTTCCAAAACAGCATCAAATCTGAGCTCCCAAACATGACTTGATCATTATGAGCATTTGGGGAGCTTTATAACATTAGAGTTTCCTGGGTCCCTCTCCAGTGTACCTGATTGCAATCTGCAGGCATGAGTCCTGAGAATCTGTGTTTTTTAAAAGTGCCACAAGGGTTTGAAAATATACTAAGAGTAGTCTATAACCTGGACCAGCTTCATTTTTTATCCTATGTTTTGAAGATCTATCTTACTGAAAAATGACAAGTTTCATACATTTTTCCTACATACATTTTTTTCCTACATGTCTTCCTGCCTGAGATATAATGACTATGGACCCCAGATTTCGGTAAGCCTACAAGGAGGAACTGGGAGACTCCGTGGGCTTCCAGAGCCAGCATTCCAGGATCTCTTCCCCAGAGCCCTGCCGACAGTTCACAGCTGCAGAGCCCTCTAGGTCCTGTGGGGACTGTTGAATAGAGAAGATACACGACCCCGTGCTTATATGCGGAAAGGAACTCGTTCCGCCAAAGCCACACTTCTGGTTACCACTTTCTTTTCTGATCTAGACATCCTGCTAATCTGGTGGAGTTTGTAGAGAGAAGAGAACTGGCCAGGCCCTGCCTTCCCCCAATCTCTGGCTTCACTGTTTATTGCGTCACTGTGAATATGCAGGTTATATATTTCGGATAAATTATTAGCATTCATCTGAGTGCTTATTTAGGGTCCTGTTGAAAATGTTTCTTGCATATTTTAAAATCAAGGAGATGTTTAAATTGAGTTCACTGAAATGTGGATGACTGTTAATGTGAATGAACTCCTTTCAGAATAAGAACATTGATTTACAAGTTCTTTAAATTGTAAAGCTTATTATACCATTGAAGCATTTCATGTGAACTTCCTATTTTGACCTAATCTTTAAATTTTATTTGAATTCAAAGCATATTTCCTCCTGATTTGCCCATTTCTCATTGTTTGATTATCATTTTAAAATCTATAATGTTTCATTCACCTTTTAATTTTTCCCCAGTGAGGAAACATAGTTTATGAGGTATGCATAGATACTCTTCCTAATAAATGATTTAAGGGAAATATATGCATATATGCGTATATATCTGTATGTATATATACAGTTATATGGGAAAAGGGATGAATATTCAGAAGGAAAATCAGTAGACTCCATACAGTCATTTTAGCCATTAGACTAGTGTTGTATGCATTTGTGTAATTTTGATGCCTTGTGGGTTTTAGGTATAATTAGGAATTCCTTAAAAAACAAAAAATCTGTACCTCAGAGTCTTTGGTAGCATGTAGAAATCTATGTATGAAAATACATTCATTTTTGATGATGGTGATGATTGTTGTTATTTTTGAGACAGAGTCTGACCCCGTCACCTAGGCAAGAGTGCAGTAGTGCCATCTCAGCTCACTGCAACCTCTTCCTCCCGGGCTCAAGTGATCCTCCCACCTCAGCCTCCAGAGTAGCTGGGACTACAGGCCTGCGCCATCATGCCTGGCTAATTTTTGTGGTTTTGGGGGTTTCTTTGCTTTTGTTTTGTTTTGTAGAGACAGGGTTTCACCATGTTTCCCAGGCTGGTCTCAAACTCCTGGGCTCAAGTGATCGCCCACCCCACCTTAGCCTCCAAAAGTGCTGGGATTACAGTGGTGAGCCACCACACCTGGCCCAGCTTCATTTTAGATTACTCAGGATATCATCGTCCAGGTGTGGTGGCTGACCCCGTAAATTAAATTTTAAATACATTTAATCTAGAATGGAGCATCTGTCTCCTTTTCAGAGGTTCCATATGATTTTTATATATTTGGGATAAGAATGATACTCCCGAATAGTACACATATGAAGGTCTTGTCAGGAAATATAGGTAGCTCTCAATCAATCTATAAAATGATTTGGGTATCATTATTAATATTCAGAGTTGACAGGAAGTTTTGATCAACCCAATAGTGTTAACCCTACTGTGGTATGAAGTCAAACTGAGGCCAAATTCTCTAAGGCTGGTACATTTCCTGCAGGTTCTGGGTACCAGATTTGACCTCAAATTCTGTCCCTAGACATAGAACTTACCATGGTTTCAACCACCAACCAAACACCCAGCTTTCTATATAATGCCACAATTTCCTTTCCCTGTGATTTTTGCTAATATACATGTGTCCTTGTTTATTTAAATGTTTTGTACCACCTCAGTGGTTTATGTATGGTGCTGCAATTTTCCAAGTTAATTTATTTATTTTTTGCTTCAGTGAAGTTATTTTAGAAAATATCTTAGGTAGAGAAATATTTGTAGTAGAGTAGACAGAAGTAAATGGGACTTGGAATGCAATTATTTAACTGGAAATCTTCATGGATTTACCATAAAAGGAGAAAGAACCCACTAGGTGTTGATAGGGCATTGGAAAAGTGGCTGGTAAATTGATTTCAAAAGGTTAGGATAAACTTCTCATATAGATCCAAACATTACATTTTGTTGTTTCTTTTTTCTCATCCTCCTGAGATAATCATTCAGTGACCCAGGCTTTGTTTAGAAGTATCTGTCTCCATCTCCTGTCCACTTAAAGTGAGGTTATTCCCACGTCAGTGTGTAAAGCCCTTTCCATCATTCCACTTCTACCATTATTGGGAACTCTTTGTCCTATTACTCCTAAGCACATTATATTTTAAACTGAGTACAAACATTTCTTCATTTGTGGCAATAAGCTGGTCAACCTTTCTGTTCGTTTAAGTCTTAGACATTTGGGAGAAACATTGAGATGTGAGATACACTGGCAGGGAATTTATGTTTCTCCAGGAATACTAAGCAAAATGAGAAACCCAGAATTCCAGGTGACCATAAAATTGCAGAGAATGAAGAAAAAGGGTAGTAATTATCCTCCACGTGGCTTTTGACTTCCTTTGGCATTTTAAAGTAGGAAGATTAGCTGCCTTCACAATAAACTATATCTATCACCTCCACCTGCGGTGGCTCAAAAACATCCAGGTGTCCTGGAGTTGATGATGTTTGCTGACATAAAAGCAGACTCATCAAGTCCATGGACATCTTAAAGGTAATAAGTCAGATTTTTGTTTCCTGAACTTCTTGAAAGAGGTCATTTAAAGTTTCCCACCCTGGTTGAGGCCTACTTTAAAAGGAAATGGAATTTATAAGTATATCTGAATTTCTTGTAAACTGTTCTGAAGTCAGCTGGAACTCTTAAGCTCATGTTAACCTCTGTCTCTATCCCTAGAACAGCCTCCTAGGCTCCTAAAGCTGTCCTGAAGTAGAGAAGTACCTCACAAATGCATCGTCATTTTATCATGGGTTCTGAGACTATCATAGAACACAGGACATTGGGGAATTTATGACCCAGGAAACTGCCCCATGGTGCCGCCGGAGGAAACCTGAAGAAGTCATTTGTTGAAACTAGAAGAGATCACTATTGGAATGAGTATAGATAGGGAAAGGGCATCAAGAAAGGGATGAAGATGAGATATCTGGGAATTAGAGGATATATTGAAGAGTGAAAACATCTAATAAGAATTTCATAGTGAGAGATGGAAAAGATAAGGAAATTATCATATGAGTATGTGAAGAAAATTTCCTAGAGCAGAATATAATTCTTGAGATTGTAAAGGCTGTGTGATTGTCCAGCTCAGTGGATGAACAAAGACCCACACCAAATACCGTTGTCAAATTTCAGCATTGGAGTTAAAGAGAAGATCATAAAACTTCCAGAAGTACAGATTTCAGACACATGATCAGGAGTAAATATGGCATTCTATTAATATTGGAATAAGAAGCCAGTAAAGCAAAACCCTCTAAATTTTGGAAATGACTTTTTTTCTTTTCTTTTTTTATTGAGACGGAGTCTCGCTCTGTCGCCCAGGCTGGAGTGCAGTGGCCGGATCTCAGCTCACTGCAAGCTCCGCCTCCCAGGTTCACGCCATTCTCCTGCCTCAGCCTCCCGAGTAGCTGGGACTACAGGCGCCCGCCACCTCGCCCGGCTAGTTTTTTGTATTTTTTTAGTAGAGACGGGGTTTCACCGTGTTAGCCAGGATGGTCTCGATCTCCTGACCTCATGATCCGCCCGTCTCGGCCTCCCAAAGTGCTGGGATTACAGGCTTGAGCCACCGCGCCCGGCCTGGAAATGACTTTTAATTTGAAATTCTAAACCAAGTCAAGATATAACAGACATTTTCAAACACATATCATTTTTAATGTAATTATCCTCCATGTACTTTTCTGAGAAAGCTATTGGTAGATATACTCTACCAAAACAAGGGAATAAATCAAGAAAAATGAAGGTGTAGTATTCAGGAATAGTTGTAGGAGATCCAACACAGGGAGAGAAGGGAATTCTCAGGATGACAGCAAAGGAAATCCCAAGCAGACAACAGTAGCAGGTCTAGGTGAAACGATCAATACTGAAGGTGAAACAAACAGTATTGAACACCGATCCTTTCAAGAGAGATGTTTCCATGAGAAAAATAAAAAGGAAGCAGTAAGTTCTCTGACAGGTTTGAAGGTACGAAAAATTACATTGGCGCCAGGCGCAGTGGCTCAAGCCTGTAATCCCAGCCCTTTGGGAGGCCGAGGCGGGTGGATCATGAGGTCAGGAGATCGAGACCATCCTGGCTAACACGGTGAAACCCCGTCTCTACTAAAAAATACGAAAAACTACCCGGGCGAGGTGGCGGCGCCTGTAGTCCCAGCTACTTGGGAGGCTGAGGCAGGAGAATGGCGTGAACCCGGGAGGCGGAGCTTGCAGTGAGCTGAGATCCGGCCACTGCACTCCAGCCTGGGCGGCAGAGCGAGACTCCGTCTCAAAAAAAAAAAAACCAAAAAAAAAGAAAAATTACATTGGCAGTGTGTTATATAGAGTTGGAGTGTGTGAGAAAGTGATATATAAGGAAAACTAATCCCAGAAAAAAAAAAATCTGACGGTTATACCTGGTGGGGAAAGGGGATGGGTTTTTTTTGTTTGCTTTTGAATTTGTTTTTTATTATTATTATACTTTAAGTTCTAGGGTACACGTGCACAACGTACAGGTTTGTTACATACGTATACATGTGCCATGTTGGTGTGCTGCACCCATTCATTAACTCATCATTTACATTAGGTATATCTCCCAATGCTATCCCTCCCCCCTCCCCCCACCCCACAACAGGCCCCAGTGTGTGATGTTCCCTGCCCTGTGCCCAAGTGTTCTCATTGTGCAGTTCCCACCTATGAGTGAGAACATGCGGTGTTTGGTTTTCTGTCCTTGCAATAGTTTGCTCAGAATGATGGTTTCCAGCTTCATCCATGTCCCCACAAAGGACATGAACTCATCCTTTTTTATGGCTGCATAGTATTCCATGGTGTATATGTGCCAAATTTTCTTAATCCAGTCTGTCACTGATGGACATTTGGGTTGATTCCAAGTCTTTGCTATTGTGAATAGTGCCACAATAAACATACGTGTGCATGTGTCTTTATAGCAGCATGATTTATAATCCTTTGGGTATATACCCAGTAATGGGATGGCTGGGTCATATAGTATTTCTAGTTCTAGATCCTTGAGGAATTGCCGCATTGTTTTCCACAATGCTTGAACTAGTTTACAGTCCCACCAACAGTGTAAAAGTGTTCCTATTTTTCCACATCCTCTCCAGCACCTGTTGTTTCCTGATTTTTTTAATGATTGCCGTTCTAACTGGTGTGAGATGGTATCTCATTGTGGTTTTGATTTGCATTTCTCTGATGGCCAGTGATGATGAGCATTTTTTCATGTGTCTGTTGGCTGTATGAATGTCTTCGTTTGAGAAATGTCTGTTCATATCCTTTGCCCACTTTTTGATGGGGTTGTTTGATTTTTTCTTGTACATTTGTTTGAGTTCTTTGTCGTTTCTGGATATTAGCCCTTTGTCTGATGAGTAGATTGCAAAAATTTTCTCCCATTCTGTAGGTTGCCTGTTCACTCTGATGGTAGTTTCTTTTGCTGTGCAGAAGCTCTTTAGTTTAATTAGATCCCATGTGTCAATTTTGGCTTTTGTTGCCGTTGCTTTGGTGTTTTAGACATGAAGTCCTTGCCCATGCCTGCGTCCTGAATGGTATTACCTAGGTTTTCCTCCAGGGTTTTTATGGTTTTAGGTCTAACATTTAAGTCTCTAATCCATTTTGAATTAATTTTCGTATAAGGATCCAGTTTCAGCTTTCTACTTATGGCTAGCCAATTTTCCCAGCACCATTTATTAAATAGGGAATCCTTTCCCCATTTCTTGTTTTTGTCAGATTTGTCAAAGATCAGATGGCTGTAGATGTGTGGTATTATTTCTGAGGGCTCTGTTCTGTTCCATTGGTCTATATCTCTGTTTTGGTACCAGTACCAGGCTGTTTTGGTTACTGTAGCCTTGTAGTATAGTTTGAAGTCAGGTAGCGTGATGCCTCCAGCTTTGTTCTTTTGGCTTAGGATTGTGTTGGCAATGCGGGGTCTTTTTTGGTTCCATATGAACTTTAAAGTAGTTTTTTCCAATTCTGTGAAGAAACTCATTGGTAGCTTGATGGGGATGGCATTGAATCTATAAATTATGTTGGGCAGTATGGCCATTTTCACAATATTGATTCTTCCTATCCATGAGCATGGTATGTTCTTCCATTTGTTAGTGTCCTCTTTTATTTCACTGAGCAGTGGTTTGTAGTTCTGCTTGAAGAGGTCCTTTACATCCCTTGTGCATTGGATTTCTAGGTGTTTTATTCTCCCTGAAGCTATTGTGAATGGGAGTTCATTCATGATTTGGCTCTCTGTCTGTTAGTGGTGTATTAGAATGCTTGTGATTTTTGCATATTGATTTTGTATCCTGAGACTTTGCTGAAGTTGCTTATCAGCTTAAGGAGATTTTGGGCTGAGACGATGGGGTTTTTCTAAATAGACAATCATGCCATCTGCAAACAGGGACAATTTGACTTCTTCTTTTCCTAACTGAATAGCCTTTATTTCTTTCTCCTGCCTTATTGCCCTGGCCAGAACTTCCAACACTGTGTTGAATAGGAGTGGTGAGAGAGGGCATCCCTGTCTTGTGCCAGTATTCAAAGGGAATGCTTCCAGTTTTTACCCATTCAAAGAAAGGAATGAAATTATGTTATACTAGCTGATCCTGAAGAAAATAATATTTATATAGAAACTAATAATTGCTACTGTGAATATAGACTTAACCAAAAATTGAGAAGTAATTGTAGAGGGGAAGTGAGTTTGAAAGTTTATACATATGCTAAAAATTCCCTAGTACTGTAATAAGAAGTCAGTAGTTAATTCCTCAAATACATCGATCAGGAGGTGACAGAACAGACACATCATTTGACAAACTGTAAGTATTGAAAGGGGACTCTGAAGAGTCTGGCAAGGTGGGAGGAGCAAGAAACAAGAGATTTCTGTTTTTTATTACCAGTCTCATCACTATTTGACTTTTCATATTACTTATATAGGCTGTTTTGATTAGATTAAAAATTCATTTAAAACCATATAATTTGACTGTATGTTATAAACGGTAGTAAAGTTTAAAAATATATTCAGCTTTTATCTTTACTAAAAACACCAAAATGCATGTTGTATTCTGGGAACAGGAAATAAGATGTTAATTCCACTTAGGAGGAAGGGAACAAGCCATACTTGTGTCTTTTTTTTTCTGATTACCACAAAACCAGTGACTTAAAACAACACTGCTGTGGACTGAATTGTGTCTCCCCAAAATTCACGTGTTGAAGCCCTAACTCCTAATGTGATTGTATTTGGAGATGTGGCCTTTGGGAGATCGCTAGGTTTAGGTGAGTTCAGGAGGCCAGGGCTTCATAATGGGATTAGCGTCCTTATAAGAAGAGGAAGAGACGCCAGAGCTCTCCCTCGCCTGCCGCCATTGAGGACACAGTGAGAACGCAGCCGCCATCTGTAAGCCAGGAAGAGCATCCTCACTAGAAAAAGACCATGCTGGTAGTGTTATCTCAGAAGTGTAGCCTCCAGGACTGTGAAAAAACAAATTTCTGTGTTTAAGCGCCCAGTCCAGGGTATTTTGTATTGGCAGCCCAAGTAAACTGAGCCAAGCACAAATTATCATCTTACAGTTCTGGAATCAGAAGTCCAAATGAGTGTTACAGTCAAAGTATCTAGCAAAGCTACATCCCTTCCGGAGGATCTAGGGGAGAATCTGTTTCTTTGCCTTTTCCAGTTTCTAGAGGCCACCTGCATTTCTTGGCTTGTG
Source organism: Rhinopithecus roxellana (assembly GCF_007565055.1). Classification (NCBI taxonomy): domain Eukaryota; kingdom Metazoa; phylum Chordata; class Mammalia; order Primates; family Cercopithecidae; genus Rhinopithecus; species Rhinopithecus roxellana. The sequence goes on from NC_044552.1 coordinate 19,810,664, forward strand.
GCTCTTTCTAGTGCCTACAAAGTACATATCTCCTTTGCTTCCATCATCACTTACCTTCTCTCTCTTCTGACCTTTTGCCTTGTAGCCCTTTGATGACATTGGGTCCACCTAGACTGGGATCATCTCCCCAACTCAGCATTCTTAATCACATCTGCAAAGACCGTTTTGCCATGCGAGGTAACATAGTCACTGATTAGGAATTAGGGCATGGACATCTTTGGGAGGCGTTACTCAGCCTACCACAAGAGGTAAAGGAGGCAGCAGCAGAACTTCTTTACACTTCGTCCCTAAGTATCACGATTGTTGTCAGTGAATTGGTATTCACTGAAGATCATATATTCCTTGGTACATGTGGATATAAATGAAAATTCAAATCATACAACTATATATAACTACTATACTTACATATACTATAGAAAAACTATATATACCATATATAACTACTATAGAAAAACTATAGAAAACCTTGATATTTTGGAAAACTTGGAAACTTCATGCAAAATTTGCCTCATGAAATTCTTCCCTACCTGTTTCCTTTAAAACAGGTAGGTAAGCCAACAACCGTTAAGAGTTTAGGTGCTAGAGTCAAAGCAGAATTTTAAAAGCCAACTTTACCACTTTCTATGTGAATCTGAACAAGTTACTCAGCCTCTCTACATTTCATTTTGTTTCTTTATAAAATAAAGAAAATAGTAGTGTCTGCCCTACTGGGCTGTTGTAAGACCATGCCTAACTCCCATGGAGACATTGGAGGCATTCAATAATTGTGAGCTCTTATTATTATTATTGCTTATTATTGGCTCGTCTTCTTTCTGAGAAGAGGGGCTTGTCTAATAAGCCCTAAATACTGAAGATTTCTTTCTGAGCTGTCATACTGGAGTGTGACTATTTGTTTCTAGATTTCTCGCCGAGTAAGTAGGATTGATAAGATTGTTGACAGAAAGAGTGAGGTTTTCAGGATGACTCTGACAATGTGAGAAGCATTTCATCAAAAATAATAAGAACTTTAATAGCAATAAATGCAATGTCATATATTTAAGAACAGAAGAATGTATCTTTATGAATACAAGATGGGGAAAGAATGATAGAATATACCAAAGTGGATCACAAACGATAGAAGCTCGTAAATATAAGTGTGATATTATTTAAACAGAAGTGGGATTATATGCCACCTCGTTAAATGATGGCATAATATTTAGCTATGTTACCAGCAGTAAGATAGAAAGTAATTTTAGGCTGGGCGTGGTGGCTCACACCCACAATCCCATCACTGGGAGGCTGAGCTGGAAGGATCACATGAACCCAGGAGTTCAGCCCTAGCCTGGGCAACATAGTGAGACCCCATCTCTACAAAAAAATACAGAAAAATTAGCCAGGTGTGGTGGCCTGCACCTGAGGTCCCAGCTACAAGGGAGGCTGAGGTGGGAGGATTGCTTGAGCCTGGGAGGTCGAGACTGCAGGGAGCCATGATCGCACCACTGCACTCCAGCATGGGTAACAGAGCAAGAGCCTGTCAGAAAAAAAAAAAAAAAAGAAAGGAAAAAATATTTTTTTTGTCGAGTTCTATCTAACTTATATAATAAAGAATTTGGCCTTTGTCCTGATTCCTAGGAGGGAGACTAAATCCTTGGCATTTCCTAAGTAATACGAGTGTCTCTGTCATTCATGGTGGACCCCTGTATGGTTTCAGGGTAGGGGCTGGCCATGCTAGATAAGCCAACCATGGGCTTAGAGAGTCAGGGCCTTGAGTCAAGTGAGGTCAGCATACGACCAGTGGTTCAGTCAGTCATGACTATGTCATGAAACCTCAGTAAAATATCTGGGCAGTGCAGCTTCCGGGTAGTGAACACATTGATGTAATAAGGGGGTGATGCATCTTGAGCACATGGAAGCTTTGCCTTTGGGGCCCTCCCAGACCATCCCCTGCTGTCCCTTCATTTGGCTGGTCCTGAGTTGTATCCTTTCGAATAACACTGTCATTACATGACTGTTGTGTCCTGAGTTCTGTGAGTCATCCTCACAATTACCAAACTGAAGGTGGAAACCCCTCAAGTGTATAACCAGTCGGTTGTAAATGCAGGTGACCTGGGGACCCACAAACTGTGGCTGGTGCCCAGAGTGAGGGCTGTCTTCTTGGGGGTAGTGCCCTTCAGTCTGCAGAGTCACTCCCTAACTCCAGGTGGGTAGCAGAAGAATTGCTTTGCAGTTTTACACTAACGCATAGAGGAAAATGAAAGGGTGTCCAGAAATCTAAGTTAATTAATTATTTTTTATTGTAACTAAAATCCAACAAGTGGCTTTTGAAAGAGTTAAAATTATTTGACCTAAAACACAGAGTTCCATTAACAGCATTTGAGCCAAATTCCAGCATTTGAGAAACTTGGATATTTCTTAATGACTAGATTGAAGGTTAGCCCTAAACTATAGGTTTGTGAAAAAGGAGAATTCCGACAGAAGCTCTTTTTCTCTTATCTGAAGTGAAGTCATCACCTGCAGACCTTATTGTTCCCCTTACATTGCTAGTGTAATATCAGAAACTACCTCTTTCTTGTAACTATTTCCAAGCAGATCATCCCAGACATTTCTGCCAGGAAACCCCAGGATAGTAATGCCTGTGAATGGATTGACGCATGCCTCTTAGGAACCAACAAAAATGCCCCCCAAATTAGACCATTCGTGTGCTACTGCCTCCCTTTAACTCTTGTCCCATTGCTTTTTAATTGTGAAGAAATGGAAGAATCCGGTGGAGTACACAGTACACGTAAGACATCCTTTACCTGTGCAGTTCTGCACTGCGTTCTTCAAGCCTGCCTGTTCCTCCACCTCCCCGGTCTGAACTCTGGATCGCCCTCCCGACTGTGGCCTTGGTCGGCTCCCAGTCTTTGCCTCTGTCTCCCTTACTTGTGACTCATGGTTTCCTCTCTGTGCCTGCTTCTGGCTTTCTTGCCAAGCCTTTCCTCATTGCCTGTCTAACCTCCATGCGTTAATATTCCAATTTGACATCTGGGCAACTGAGAGCAAGGGTGAGCAACCTGCCAAGGCTGCACGGTGGGCAGTGGCAGGTCTGGGCTCCCAGTCTGCCTGTCTCGGGTTGCCTTCTCCACACTCTCCCACGCCACCTCCCACTAGCCGCGCCTCCAGCACCAGGCGGAGGTCCACATTTCAGTCCTGTACACACTCCTCTTTGAAAAATGATGCATTTGCCACCAAAACCTTAGAGTTAAAAAGTTTACAAAAGTGTGTGTGCCCCACAAAATATATTCCAAACAAAATCCCCTCTTTTCTGTATTTACTCATTTCAGGCAGTTTATGAAATTTATGTGGGCTGTTTCTACTCTGCAGTCTGAATTCTGTCTTTGGTGTCCAGGAAAATGTTTTTACACCTTCTTCACATTAAAAATGTTCCAAGTATCCAGGACTTGTTCGCCCTCCTTTTTCTTGTATTTAGATGAAGAGACTTTGCATATTAATTTTGTTGTTTAAAAAAGAGTCAAACCAATTAATATTAAAATTAAAAAGCTAACAACTTAAATCCAACAGAACATTTCAAGATCTGTTTTTTCCCTTACTGTAAGTGAAATTCCCATTAATGGCAGCCAGGACTGAACACCGATAGTGAACGGGGCCTCTCGTGTTCTGAGATGGACTTATCACATGGTTAGCAGCTGGAATTTATGTGGAGACTCATTAAATAAAACAGCAGTGGCAGCTACCTCCTGCTGTAGCACACTTGGAGGTACAGTACCTGAATTTTTCCGAACCTAGCTGGTCCTTTATACTTTGTTTTATGTCTCGCTCATTTTTCTGACTGGTCTTGACATTTTCTGACCTCACAGTGCTTTTATTATTATTTTTATTGCTACTAGAACAATGATAACTCACGGCTCTGATTTATATGATGGCAGCGTAGCCAGGGGAGAGATTAAGGCATACCCAAAAACATGCAGTAAATGTTCAAGTCTATTAGCCTTTCGCTTTTATTAAGTGGGAAACTTTAGTTTTGTTTTGACACAGATGAGTCTGGAGAGTCATGAGTGGCTGCGGGGCTGAGCTTGCTGATGGGCCCTTGGCTGTGGGTACGCGCGCTGGCAGAGTGGTGGGAGACTGTAGGTATGTGTGAGGTGGCTCCTGGGCACAATCCTGCAGTCAGCTCACTCACTTCCGTTGTACATTTTGAGTAACTGGTAGTCATTCTTTCGTTCTTTTCTTTTCCAGTGTAATCACAGTTTTCAACTTATTGCAGTGATAAAAAAATGCCACAAATTACTGACAGATTTCCTTGATTTTGATAATTTCGCCATGCAACTGTCTCATTTAGATGCCACAGCTCCTGCTGTCACCGCCAAAACCAGGCTCCGAGGAGTGTGGGCAGCGTTGCTTCGAGCTTCCAAGCCCAAAGACTTTTCCAGGCCTCTGCTGTGCTTAGTCTGTAGGGAGGAGACTGCCCAGCGCCACTCCAGGTAGCGCCTGAACCATCACACACTCAGACCCAGAGTTCAGTTCATTTGGCCCCCGTGTGTGGCCTCAGCCTGGGATGCTGAGGTCTCCTCCTGCCCATGAAGCCCCTACTGTTTTTGCCCAGGCTGTGCGAGGGGCCTCGTCTTAAGTCTTTGCTTCCTACTCCCAGAGGCTACAGTCCCACTCTTTCCCTGGCCTGCTGGCCTTGGTTCTTACTGGTACCTGCCCATAGCTGACCCTCCTTCCTGTGCTGCTTCCCTCAGCCAAGGCTCTAGACCTCCTGGATGCTTTTTACTGAGGCATTGCATTTCCATCTTTCTGGATCATAGTTACCAACCTCATTGATGGCTGCAATTTTGTGAATTTTGGTGAACTGAATTGAACTGTAAATGAGAAAACATTTTTATGGAGTTACTAAAATCACATCATTCTGCATACATTATATGACCTTGAACTTCACTAGAAAGACTTTCCAAGACCTTCACCTTCTCCAAATTCTCAGACAGCACTGGAACATCACGCTGAAATAGTAGCACACTGGTTTTAGGTGAATTTTTTTTTTCCTTTACCACTGTCATATTTAACATCTCACTCCTTACTATTTCAAGTTTCTGACTAAGAACCGTCTCTGCTGAGCCTCTTCACCTCCTCCATCAGCACTTGCATTTGAATTTATTTCCGGGAGCATTTTTCACCCTCTTACTTCTTGGGAGTAAGAATGGTGAGCAGAAAACGAGCCCTTCAGAAGCTCACAGAGATGAACTCTACCAAGCCACCATGGCAGATTATGCTCTAAATACGACCGCATTACAGTCCCACATGCTCTTCCAGAGCCTTGCTACCCCCATCAGGAGGCGGAGCCTCCTTCCCTGCCGTGGATGCTGGACAGGACGGTCATGGCTGCCTGGATGAAGAGAAGACAGCACTGGTGCTGAGGCAGGTCGTGGTAGGCAACGCTGCTCCTCCTGACTTGCTCTTGTGGGATCTAGTCATTGGCCTGGGAGGGTGCCCAAGGGAGCCCACATGGAGAGGGCTGCATGGAAGGGCCTGGAGGTCAGCACTGACCTCCGGACATAGGAGTGAATGACCTTTCCAACAAGTACAGCTGCCAGCTGTGGACTCTCCCAGCTCAGGGCCCAGACAAAACCTCTGTCCAAATTGCTGGCCCAAAGAATTCATGACCATAGAAAATGGTTGTTTTAAGCTACCAAGTTTTAAGGCAATTTGTTCTTGCTACTTGTCAGAATTTTTCTTAATCTACCATCTAGAGCTCTTTTTTATTTTTTACATTCCATGCTGAAGATTTATTAAGAGCACAAAAAAACACACATTTTTATTTTGTTTTTCAATTATTAACCACCTAGATGTGTTATAGCAGGACAAAGAGCTTCATGAATTATATACATAACCCTGTTTGGGTAATGTAACTCTCTGCTAGAAAATAGTGGGTCAGCTTCTTAGACTTTAAGGTATTGCTATAGCTTTATCCAGCAGTTTTATGTTGATCCTTGCCCTATTAGACTAAAAAGCCACCTTTTATCCTTTGAGAAAACTCTGTTATAGCACAGATTATTTTTGCATCAGAACTATTCTTGAAAATTCTCTAAGTAACTTTTTCTTCACATTTTATGAACGAAAGTAATGTTCACAATTAATTGTGCAGTAGTTCAGTTAATTGTGCAATTGTTGGTGTTCTGCAGTGCTCCCTCAGTCAGATCTGCAAAGGCATAACAGTCATAGGTTGGAGAATGACATCAGTGCACTTTACATGTAAGCAAAGGAAGGAAGCTTGCTGCTGGGTGGTCAGCCTTAGTCCAGTGTTCCATCCAAAAGAAGCATAAGCCAACTTCACTGTGAAGCATGGGAAAATGGTTTTATTCTCTTCTGCAGTCTCTATAAGTGGCATAGGGGTGTCAATCACATGACCCAGAGCAGTAAGTCTGAAAGTTTCTCTACTATCCATCTTCCCAAATGTCTCCAGATTCATTTTATCCCTCTCAGCCCCAGATTTGGCTCTGACATCCAGCCAGATCTGCTGTCTCCTTTGTCCCCCCGGGCTCTCGCCTCTGCTCTCCTTCCCACACTGGGTAGTCCTGGGATCAGGCAAACCGAACATCCTCAGGCAGGGGAAAGAGAGGGAATTTTATGAAAATTTTCTTTTCTTTTCTTTCTTTTTTTTTTTTTTTGAGACGGAGTCTCTCTCTGTCACCTAGGCTGGAGTGCAGTGGGCACAATCTTGGCTCACTGCCACCTCTGCCTCCCAGGTTCAAGTGATTCTCCTCCCTCAGCCTCCTCAGTAGCTGGGAGTACAGGTACCCACCACCACGCCAGGACAATTTTTGTATTTTTAATAGAGACAAGGTTTCACCAGTTGGTCAAGATTTTCAAACTGACTTTTCAGGTCTCTGTCACATATTATTATGCTCAGAAATCTTTTTAAATGGATAAAAATAAATAGCCCACCTCTATAACATAGAAAATATTACTTGTATTACAACAGATTTAATTTCCTAATTTTTTTTACTGCTGTTAGGGCCTTAACTAAAGTTGAGACATGTTCATGGTTTGGGGTGTTTTTAGGCTTGTTCATCTTGTGTCACAACCTACTGAGTTATCACAAAATCCAGGACTTGCATAGACCCAGGGGCAAGGAACAGGGCTTTATAGTCACCCAAAGTAACCTTCATATCTCAACGTCATTTCTGTCACTAAGTACAAAGAGCCTCGTGGCCTTTTTGTATGTGTATATGAAGCTTATTAATTTGAATGAGTAAGCTTCATTGTCATAGCTTATACCTACTTAATGTTTTCAAATTTCTCTCTACCTTGTATTTTCAGTAGTAATAAAATTACCACCTCTTAAAATAGCCAAGTATTTATTGTAGCAATGTTATCACTACCTATGTAAAACATCATGGCTTCTCCTAAGGAAAAGGAAAGGTTAAGTTTATTCAGTGTGCATTTTATTATTTTGATTCACAGATTTTATTTGGATTCTGTATTCCAAACAATAAGAGAAACATGCTTCTCCATTTGGATTTTTTTTGATGTGTGGATCCTGACTTCAGTGTTTGTCTCATACTTGAGTCAGGCATTAGGGATCCAGTGGTCTATGAAGTACCATACTTACCTCAAGGGATGTATAATTTTGTGGGACATACCCAAGTAAATAGATTATTAGAATATCAGAGTCCATTACTTGCACCTGCACCCCGTGGAACCTCAGGAGCAAGATCTCCTAAAGGAAGGGATATCAGAGTGCTTTAAGTTGAGTGATTATATCCTGTTTGAGGTTTGATGTTAAATAACTTGTTCAGGATTCAGCTCCCCAGTTACTCCCCCCTTTATACCAGTTTCTTAACCTTCTTCCTCTCCTCTCCTCTCCTCTCCTCTCCTCTCCTCTCCTCTCCTCTCCTCTCCTCTCCTCTCCTCTCCTCTCCTCTCCTCTCTTCTCCTCTCCTCGACAAGGTCTCACTCTGTTGCCCAGGCTGGAGTGCAGTGGTATGGTCTCTGCTCACTACAGCCTCGACCTCCCAAGCTCAAGTGATCTTCCCACCTCAGCTTCCGGAGTAGCTGGGACCACAGGTGCATGCCACCATGCCCAGCTATTTTAAAATTTTTTTTGTAAAGATGGCATCCCACTGTGTTGCCCAGGCTGGTATCGAACTCATGGGCTCAAGCAGTCCTCCCACCTCAGCCTCCGAACGTTTTGGGATTACGGGCCTGAGCCACCACACCCAGCCTCTGTGATCCTTTCTTGACAGAGAAATAATAATGCCTCCTTTACAACGTTATTCTGAGAATTGGACAAGTCCACGCCTGGCCCACAGTGGACATTTAGTAAAATTATTTTATAAGTGTTTTATTTCCTTTTGATCTGTTTTCTCATTTCACCCTTACTTATCCCTTCCTAACAGTTTCCTAATATTTGCCTTTGCCAAGAGTGAGTTAAAATCAGTAAGCTCTAAAAATTCGCCAGTTAGCCATGAGGCATCTCTATCCAAAGTCTCTTTATGAAGAGCATTCCTCTTTCTATGGGTAATACGGAATTCACGTTTGATGGTGGTCCCATTTCTCTAAATCCAGGTTTTTGTGAGTCCTAACAAAGTTGGTCTTAAGGCTTGGACTGGAAAGATATTAAAAGATTAAGGATTGGAAGCTTTTTGTAGCCTCTGATGAGATAATAAAAATGTTATCTGTTTGTCCTTACTCAAGATAAATAAGTAAGCGAATGTTCACAGAGCTTGAAGTGCAGATAAGTGTGTTCGGTTACGGGCATCTGGAAACAGTGACTCTTACCATACGCCTATGTTTAGGCTTATTGGTTTGGTGTTGTATTTTTCCTTCATGCTTTTAAAATACATGTAACTGAGTCTTTTGCTAGAAATATATTTGGGGCTAAGTTGGTATAAGGTAGTAAATGAAAGAATTGGACAAAATTCTGTGAGTCTGGACTAAACTGGGTCAAATTCTCTTTCCCCCATGCAGTTTCAATAGAATTCCATTGAATTAATTTTACTCATAATAAAATCAGTTGTAGTTCAAGCTTCAAGACTCTCAGGTCCTTTGGATCCAAGCACAACAGCCTGTTGCTGTGCAGTCTGTTGAACTTGGCGGCGAGGTGTAGGGACCGGGATTTGTGTTTGAAGTTAGCCCACTTTACCCCTGCTCATCAATATTTCAGGACAGCTGGGATTCTCTAAAACTCAGCTTTTGCCAAAAAAAAAAAAAAAAAAAAAAGGTGGTTTGAGAGGATTGCACCAGTTCTAAATTATTATTCCTACAATACTATAAAATTGTACAAAGGCCCCATGACCATTAAGAATATTGGAATCTGGTGACTCATCTTTCAGTACTAAGTTGAAAGGAAAGGAAGTTATGACCCGCAGGGTTCATTTCAGAGGATATTCACAGCGGGATGTTATTCTCCCAGCTGACAATCCAGAGGGCCCAAGGCCACGTGGAAGAGCCATCACCACATTTGACTTGAGCTGGCCCCATCTGGGTGTGAGGGTGGCAGGAGACAGCAGAGGGGAGTAGGCCCTAGAGTTCAGCCTCCACACGCGGGCACTCAGGCTCCTCAGGCCCAGTGGGAGCAGTGCCCCAAGGAAGTAGGCAGAAGGCTCGGCAGAGTCAGCTTGAGGAGCAGAGGGCTAGAAGCCCAGGCCAGGGCCCAAAGTAGCACAATACCAGAAACCCACCCAGCGAGAATAAGCAGCAAGAGCCTGGGAGCCTGGCAGCAGGTCTGCACACTGGACAAGGACCACTAGCAGCAGCAGAAACACAGCCCATTCTGACTCTGTCCTTCGCCCGGGACCTGAACCAGCAGCAGGGACACCTGCAGGAAGGACCACGAAGGCAGGGGGCCCGGCAGAGCTAGAGACCCCTTCATGAGGCCTGCCTTGGTTCCCTGAAACACAAGGCCATTTTCTTACTGTTGGTCAGCAAAGAGCTTTTCCTAAACCAGCAAGCTGTCATGTGCCTTCTCTATTTCCTTCATCTTGCAATCATGTGATTCCCCACTTACGACAGTGCTTGTGAATTTGATGCTTTTACAGCACAGATCGGTTTTTGTCCAACTGCAACAGTTTGAGAGAAAAACTCACTCCCCACAGACAATTCTTCAAACTCAAATTGTTTTCAGAATGAGATGTGAAAGGAAATGTAGAAGGGAAATCTGGTTCTAGTTTTTAAAATTTAAGTTTGGTTCCTTGATACAATGGCTTTAGGTTTACACCTGGGGGAAAAAAAAAAGTCTCGAGACATGACGCAGCATTGCAACCTCTGCACCGCGTTAAATTTCTCCCCGGGTTTTGTGCTTGTAAATACAAGCTACAGTTACCGTTCAGTCTCTCTGAGTAAATGGAACCATGACCTTGGTGTATAACAAAGCAAAACAAGATGGCAAGGTTCTTCTGAGTCTGACATCTCATGAAGCGCTAGAACTCCTGTGATGGCGTGAGTGAACCCTGCAGCCTGGGGAGGTGACAGTGAGCCGTTGCATGTTGATGCTACTGGGACCTGGGCAGAGAACGGGCAGAGCAGTGCGGGAGCCAGCTTCTGGGCCTGGCACCCAGCAGCCCCGCTCTCGTCAGGCAGGAAGAGAGGCTGGGAAGCAGGAGGGGAAGGAGAGGGTTTATAACTGACCAGAAGGCTCCTGGTGCTGTGGATCGGCATAAAGGTGGAGGCCTTGCCATGCCTTCCTCTCTCAGGCCAGCAGAGGAAGCGCTCCCGGGAAGCTTTGGGGACACAGTTGCCACTGTATGAGCAGCCCATAATAACAGTAGTAGTTGCCATTTATTGAATACATTCTGTGTGTCTCGTACCATCCTAGGTACTGTAATTTAACCCCTAAAAGAGTCTCTGTGGCACTACGTAGTATTATCGCCATTTTACAGATGAGGAGACTAGGACCTGGAGAAGTGATTTGCCTGAAGTCACACATTTCCAAAGGATTAGAAATCATTATTTAAAAAACAAAACTTTTACTTATATATACCAAACACAATTGCCAGCATGCGTATTTACATATAAGCCGGGGATGGGCTGTACGCAGAGGGAGTGTGTCGGATTCACTTCGCTCTTTTTCAGTTTGGCGTCTATTCCCCGCTTTTAGTGAGGCGTGCTCACTATGGCCCCTGGCCTGAGAGCTGTTGGGTGGGACATGCCCTCAGAAGACTAAACTCAGAATTGGACCACACTGTCCCTTTGGTGGCCTTCAGCCAACCGAGGCAGGACTTGGGAAAGGTGACTCTCTTCAGCAGTTTTGGTACCAGCCTGGCTGCATCTGTTGTTCACTAAAACGTGTCTGATATGACAGTCACAGGGCCGACTTCCAGTCAGCTCTGCACTCGAAACACAGACACTTAGCTCAATTACATCTGTGGCCTTCAATCAGTTAAGAAAGAAATTGAATTTGGTCAGTGTTCTTTTCATTTTGCCACTATCAATTAGAGGGACACATTCGCATCCATGATTGAGTCATGCTTATGCAGCTGCTTATACGCTGTTCTTGGGAGGGGATGGGGAACACAAGGGCGCTTTTGTGGTCGTTTCCTATCAGACAGCATTCCTTTTCACACAGATGCATGCTCATGCCCATGGGTTAGATGAGGATTGTCTCTGCAGGGGTCACACGCATTGTTGCCTGCTGGAAAATCGCAGACTCTGTCAAAAACTTTCCTTCCACAGTCATTGTCAATTGTAGAAGCTTCTCAATTCACACAGGGTTCTACTCAGTAGTAAAAGTTACCTTCATCTGTGGTGGCAGTTGGAGGCAGAGGGCCCGGGTAGAGTCTCAGGCTGTTAATTCACCTGATCTGTGACCTTGGGCCTCGGCAAATTCATCAGGATGCCGCAGGAGCACTTCCAGCTCCAGAAGCAGTACCATTCCCCCTGGCCAGGAGGCCATGTTAGCAGTCCTAGGCTAGAATGGTCAGAACTGGGCCTGAGCTCAGAGGGAAGCATCGGGGGATGAAAGACCCTCCTCTGAAGTTTCCAGTAAGTGGAGCCTTGGACAGAAAGTCCTCCAGCATGACCCTGAGAGGGCTGCTGGAGGAAAGCTATCCCCGTACCCAGAGGCACATGGACAGTGGTGATCGCATCTGGTCTGATTTGTAGATGAGTACAGCTCATTTCTCTTGAGGCCCCCACTTGAGCGCTCCCTCCTCACTCCCACCCCAGCCAGGACTGGTCCAGGGAACCGCATGGGAGGCCATGCCAGCACCGCGAGATGATGGGCTAGGCCTTTGAAGGGCCAGGCACAGCAAGAAGAAACCTGAACCAGGAGGGCAGCAGGAGTGTTGGGGTTGGAAAAACATTTTCAGGCATATTTCTGCTGTAAGAGAGAAAAAAAAAAAAAAACAAGAAAATGCAAGGGGCCAAGCTCTGACTGCAGAGCTGGTACAGTCCTGGCCCACACTGGTCAGGCCGCTGCTGTCGACGAGCTTTGAGGTCTGAGCTGCAAACGTCAGCAGGCTTTTTCCTGGCTGGCAGGAAGGGAAAGTTCCCTCCAGTGACAGACAAAAATAATGGATTTGGGGCAAGTCTAGGCCTTCAGAGGTTATAGTGAAAATTAATGGAGGGCCACGTTAACTAATGTTACTCTAATCCTGCAGTTTGGGACATTGGGCTAAATTTCTGTTTTATGGCATGTTTTACAAACTAACCTATTTTAGATCCTGGAACACTCCAGGTTGGAGTAAGTTCCAGGTCAGGAAGGCTGCCCCTCCTCTTGAATTCCACAGTTCCTTGGCCACTCCTCAGCACAGTGCCTGCCGTTCCACTCGTCTGCTGTCTCCACTGAACCTTTAACATCAGCTCATTTATCTTTCAGGTGTTATAATAATTGACTTCAATCAGTATTCCATTATCCTAAACAGGCAATTATCCACATTGTCACTTTTGCGTTTGCTCTTTTGACCTAGGGGTCACAGAGGCCCTAGTGTAACAGAATCCAGCAGAATTATTCCCTTACCTGTCATATAAATAGTCATCCCAGCAAAATGAGACCCAAGGGGGCTTTTCGTGAGGTGTTGAGAAGGCCAGTCTAACTCGATCCTTTATTCAGCTCTTTAAGGAATGCAGTACTGTTTTGGCACTCTATCAAAATAAAACAAAGTTCCATTTTTCAGCTTCTTTTTTCAATGCATGCACCCCTGAGCTTACAAATGCTTCTTTGTGGCCCTCTTTATTGAAATTTCCATTCAGCTCTTCCATCTGTTAGCTGTGTTTACCTCTATTTCTCGGGAAAGAATTCAGCATTTCACCTTTATTTGGGGTGTAAGGTCATAAAACTGTCTGGATTATTTCAGCTATATTTATACCAAACTTAATATTGCTTCTTTAACAGGTTTAAAGCTTTTAATTCCCTGGTTCGTTATTCATGGTGAGCCGTCTGCTGAGAACAGTTTGTGTTTTATAATGGAGAAGGCACTTTATACCCTCTTGCTATCCCTCCATCCCCCGAAGAAGAAAGTGTTCCGCAAATGTGAATTTCATCCAAAGATCATCTAATTTAAACTCGAGTTCTGTTCCCTACACATGACTGCTGAATGCATAGAACTGCATTTCAGGAGCAGAGACTTGCTCAACATTCTCCTTTTTCCTAGAAATATTGATGTCATTACAATCTCAGAAAACTCTCTTCAGAGTGATGGTGTAACACACACTGTTGAAGTGGAGTCTCCAGATGGAGCTCGTGTGTGTGTGTATTTTCTTAATTTTCAAAACAAAGTGACTTCAGCCTTCAGCAATAAATTTGGAAATATATCAAGAAGAAATATAGAAATAACATAAAAATGCAAGCAAAATAGTTTTCTTTCTAGAATTGCCACATTTAAAAAAATATCACACATCCTCCGTAGCAACATGAACATTAAGGAAGCAGTGTGGAATAGTGGAACGAACATTACCTTTGAAGTGGACAGGATCTCCAGGCTGCACAGGAGCTGTGCTATGTAGGCGCAGCAGTGCGTCTCACCTCCACGTCTTCTGCCACCCAGCAGGAGCCATGTAACCCGTTTCGCTGCTGGCGTGAGGATCAGGGATATGGAGCGTGCCTATATGGTGCCTGGCACACGGTAGGCATTCATCAGTGAGGGGCTTTATTATTACTATGCCGAATTTTACAGGGTAAAATGTGCCTAGAATTAGTGTCTGAAGCCATTTGTTTTCACACTCATGATTATCTAACACCTCATCTATCGTCTGGGGCCTCGTGCCAGATCCCACCTACAGATGTTCTTGTTGTTGCTTCCTTAGTTGATGAGGTTTGGGCCACATTCCGCCAGGACTTGGCAGATCTTGGGGGAGAAGAGTGTCGGTCTTCACCCATATATCTTTGCATTTCCTGTTTAATGGTCTTTCAGGGCAGGCAAGTTGAGTGCCCAGATAGAAAGGAGCAAAATCAGTGCTTTGAAAATATACTTAGATGCAGGTTTCGATGGTGTAAATCTGAAACAGAGCCTGAGAGTCCACATATTTCACTCTCAAGTGATGCCCACAGACCTTCTTAATTTTTTTAGGGACAGGGTCTTGCTCTGTTGCCCAGGCTGGAGTGCAGTAGTACGATCATAGCTCACTGCAGCCTCCAACTTCTGGGCTCAGAGTGACCCTCCTGGGTAGCTGGAACCACAGGTACATGCCACCATGCTCAGCTAATTTTTTTTTTTTTTTTTTTTTTCTGTAGAGACAAAGTCTTGCTATGTTGCCCAGGCTAGTATCAAACTCCTGGCCTCAAGTGATCTCCATGCCTCGGCCAACTGAAGCACTGAGATTACAGATGTGAGCCATCACAACTGGCCCCACAGACCATTTTTTGAAAACCAAGGATTTAATATTCCACAAATTCTGTGTGGGACACAAGTCTTTGTGATTTTGGCAATGCCTTAGATTTAACGAAATCTTAAATGAAAATTCTATGTATTTTTGCGTGATTTGTTCAAAGAGAGGCAGCAACTGTCCTCTGACTTTCCAAACTCAGTGGAAAGAGAAATGGTCTTTATTCACTGCCCTCCCATGAATAGTTAAGAAAACTGTGTGTTCTTGATCCTGGTGTCTAGTCTACTCCAGATTCTGAACGGTCATGGCTTTCGTTGGAGGTTGATGCAGTCCCTGAGCCTCCGAGTCCAGCTGGCTCATCCTGGCTGCTCAAGTCATTCCACAATGGTGGCAGTGCAGAGGCTGTGCCAGCACAGCACAGGAGGGGACAGGACACCCACTGTATTGCTCAGTAGAATGTTATCGTAAAACCCCACATACCTCCCATCTCCCCTTTTTTATTTCTCAAAAATAAACTTCTCTTTTTTCACAATAAAGACAGAAAAGAATAAGAGTTCATTTTAGAGAATTTAGAGAACTTGAAGAAAAAATAACTATTATGTAAAGACAGCCATCTATTACTCATATTTTTGAAAAACTGTAGGATAATTTCTCTGTATTTCAAAGAACCGTGTTTTGAACTCCAAGCCACAGAAGTTTCTAGAGGAAAAACAAAAAAACTTTCATTGCATTTCACAGCAACATGGAAACTCTCTGGCAAAGCACTGCCTTTTTTCTATCCCTGGATCCCTGGAGCAGGGCATCAGGCCAGCTGCAAATCACTCTATATACACAGGCTTCAAAGTAATGTGTTTTGACCCCTGCTAAACATGAGGTCAAGAAAGCTTCAAAGTATAGTGGGTTCAAGCACATCATGTCCAGTGTGCGTGCCATTCTTCCAGACATCCTCGGTTTGTATACTTGTGGCAATTTTCTGGCAAGTGACAGTAAAGTGTTTTATCGTAAGAATCAACATATTAATATAGTTTTTCAACAGAGTAAAAGGAAAAGGCACCTTTCTCCAAGACACTCAAAGATGCCTTTGAGCTAGCAGCCACCCTGTAGAATTGGTGGTGGTTATGCAGTGTTTGTCTTTTAATATTTGCATAGTTTTGGCTCTTCGAGTATCTCCAAATACTATGCAGATAGACAGGAAGATGTTGTATGACTGAAGAAGATGAGTAGTGGGGTCTTACCAAGGTTGCCCATAAAACTCCCCACCTTCAGCCATGCATGCGCTTGCTAGTGTAATTCTCCAGCTCTTCTCTAGAAGGCTTGATATTTCTGAAGAACTTCATTTGTGGGTCCTTGATTTATTATTACTTTTCCTATCAATCATATTAGCTGTTACAGATTTTATTAAGTTGTTGTCTTTAACAGACTTGTCTTCGGAATAAGCCAAAGACAGGAAGCCATCAAGCAGGCTCCACTTGGAAATTTCTCATCCCCTTCAACTCCCCCTGGAATAGGCAGTCATTTGCCTGGTCCCAAAGACGTTCCTCGCTAGTCAGCCTGGCCTTGCCTCTGATGAACTAGCCACCTTCAGCTCTCTGAAACTCAGTTCCCTTTCCTCAATCTCCGGTCTTCTGATCCCTGAAATTGTGTGCCACACTGATTCAATCAGAGTGGCAGGTGAAGATGACTGCAGTGATGACTGATGAAAGTTTGCTTCTTTATAACCACAGAGGAGAACTTTGGAAGCTACTCCTTCCTCAGCTCGGGTCAGGTCGTTTCCACCCCGACATGAGTTAGCATGCCTTTCTGCACATATGTTTTCAATGTGACTGTAGCCTGAAACATCTTTCCTGGATATTTGGTGAGACAGACAGAAGGACGAGTGTGTGCATTCATGTACAGGTTTGTCCGTGTGTCTGCACATTTACACACAGTCATCATTTGGAGATGCTGATGGGCCCTAATCCACCTTAATAACACAGTGAGAGCTTGCCTCATGTTTTGCTTTATAAAATATGAAAACTGTCTCCAGCTGTGAAGGAATGACCCTCATAATTCATTTGAGAGCCTGCCCCTCTTCCTTGTGGGATATGCTCCGTATCTCATATCAACTCATTGCTCGGAGTGTCCTCCACAGATGCAGGATGACCCTATGAGAGATGCTGTGATTTCCGCAGCGGGGGAGGTTCGCCTGTGACATGTGAGTGATGAGACACAAGTGAGTTACGAAGACAGTACATCTCTCCACACCAGATAATATACTGTCCTTTATTCTGCAGCTATGTTTACATGAACATTACAGCTAAGAAAAGAGATGAGGGAAGTAGAATTCTTACGGTTTTGATTCATTTATTTATAAGGCCTTTCCTGTGATATATTCAGTGCTCTGTGGGAATTGGTTAAGGAGCAACAATGGCCATCACTTTCTTCTTTCAAGATTTTCTCTAATTAATTTTTGTATGTCATTCTAATGTTGGCTTCAAATAGTTTGTCATTTCTCTGCTTTAAATTGAAGCTACTACTCAAAATCCAGTTTAGTTCCTATTTTTCAAAAATGTACAGTGTATAGTGGTTTGAACTTTTGACCCAATAGTAAATGTTTGAAGTCTGAGATACTCATAAACTGTTAATGGATTTGATATTTCTTAAAAACACCCTTTCATGGGAAACTCTCCTGGGTGCTTCCCAAGGAGACTGAAATCTTGATTTAACTCTTTCCTTCTTGGAATAAGATATAACTACCTCCATGGTGGATTCCTCCTCGCAATCCTCTCAAGAATGAAACGGTTAGAATTCCTGTGTCAGACACTCCCAGTGGAGAACTCGGCCAGTCCATCCGACAGCCATCAGTGCTGCTCAGCACAGGCCTGTTTCAGAGCCAGTCAGGCACTTCTCTGGCCCACTGTGAAGCTGTCACACCACATGTGCTCACATTTCCCTCTGATGTGCGCACCTGCCCAAGTGCAGCCCTCTTCCTCCATTAGCATCACTCTGCGGACTGTAGTCCCCAGGCATCCCCAACCATTTTGTGAAACAATTTAGCACAAACGTGTCTTTCATGCCTAACACTTTGACATTGCTGAGCACTAAACATTCTAAGCAACAGTCAGAGCTTTTGTTAATAACCTTGTTAAGAGAAGAGAGTTGTATTTAAAGAATTATTACTTCAGTAGATGCTGTTACTTTCAAGGAATATCATAACTATTGAGAAAGACCTTGGTTAACCCAAATAATGTAGATATTTCTCTCAAATAGTAGACTTCTCTTAAAGTTAAAAAAAATAAAAAAGAAAAAAGAGAGAGAGAGAGAGACCATCTGTGCATTTTCTAACTGCCCTGAATGCATACAAAATATAACGGCCATGCTCTGTTTTTCCCCTTGAATTTCTGCTGCCTTTTTTCATCATCTAGTGAGTTAGTCTAAACCCTCCTTGCCAAGAGCCTCCCCTGTCCTTGCAGTTTGTTTTAACCCTGCCATTTGAGCCTAATGTCTGCAAATAGGGATTAGCAGGCTCTGTCCTTCACAAAGTAAGAATATGATTTTACAATATTGGTTCCAGCTAATGACAGTCAAAAGTTTTCCTGTGTAATCTTTTTAACTGCTATTTTGCTCTGAAACATCCATTTCAGCTTGAGCATGAGGAATATTAAACAGGAACACAGAGGTAGTATTTTCAATAAAACTCTCTTTCTAGAAACGAGTTGTTGCTGACAAGCCACCACCTACAGAACAGTGGAGAGGAAGCGAAGAGACCCTGAGTCCATGCTTGTTTTTGTTTTTTACCTTTGGTGTCATCACCAGCCCTGACCAACTATTCAGCCAGGCTTCCTCCGCAGTCATCACCTGGTTTTCAAAGTTCTCATATGCCCATCCCCATGAATGTGTAATCCTCCGTGCTCTACTCCGTCTAGATAAGCTAGTACCATGGCCCACGACCGTACACTCCTCCGTGCTCTGCTCAGTCTAGATAAGCCAGTACCATGGCCCACGACCGTACACTCCTCCGTACTCTGCTCCATCTAGATAAGCCAGTACCATGGCCCACAGACGTATACTCCTCCGTGCTCTGCTCCGTCTAGATAAGCCAGTACCATGGCCCATGAACATACACTCCTCCGTGCTCTGCTCAGTCTAAATAAGCCAGTACCATGGCCCGCGAACGTATATGCCCTCCGTACTCTGCTCAGTCTAGATAAGCCAGTACCATGGCCCACGACCGTACACTCCTCCGTGCTCTGCTCCATCTAGATAAGCCAGTACCATGGCCCACAAACGTACACTCCTCCGTGCTCTGCTCCGTCTAGATAAGCCAGTACCATGGCCCACGAAGGTACACTCCTCCGTGCTCTGCTCCGTCTAGATAAGCCAGTACCATGGCCCACGAGCGTATACTCCTCTGTGCTCTGCTCCATCTAGATAAGCCAGTACCATGGCCCATGAACGTATACTCCTCTGTGCTCTGCTCTGTCTAGATAAGCCAGTGCCATGGGAGATGATGTTACACCCCAAATTTCAGTGAATGACCTCAGCATCTCTGTTCAAGCGTTTCTTACTTTAATTGAATAAATAAGTAGAATTTGTAAAATGTCTACGCGTTGTCGGATGCAGTTCCAGTACCCAGTGAAATCCTTTATTGGCCCCTTCTGGATTTGAAACTTGCCCTTTCTCTTTCTGTGCAGATGAAATGAAGGGGTATGCCATGTTTTTCTCTGGGGGTTAAAAGAAAGGACTCAGGAAATTATGTGCATCAGAATTTCTCCACACATACTACAAACACTTTCCAATTATAAGGAACATATTTTTTCTTTTCTTTAGCATATTCCTTCCTTGTCCTACCCTCAGGGGTTAAAAAAGACAGAGCTCATGCATTAGGTTTTGATTATGGTCTTCAATTCATTGTCTCCTTCTTCATTTTCCTTGTAACAGTAACTGAAAATCGCATGAGATTCTGGAGATTACAAAAGGGCATGTATACTTCGACACATTATTGTACCATTTTCATAAATATCATTCTTCTAGTCCCTGTAAGACCAGCCCTCGGTGAGGCCACAGGTTTCCGCAGGGCTGTTCTTTCTATTGCCGTTGGAAATTAAACAAAAACCTCTTTGCCTGCTCTTCCTTTTCTTTCTTAGACTCTAAAGTTTCTCCTGAGACTGATTGCCTCCTAGTTATACGTTCATGTTTCTTGGATAGCTCTTCTCTTTTTCTCTTTCTTGAATTTTTACAGTATTCATAGAGCTGGGCTTGAACATCATACTGTACCTATAGATGCTGATAATGTAAGATACTTTTCTGGCTAGACGTATCAGATATTGTCAAACTCCAGTTTTCGATTGGACCACTTCTTATTTCTACACTGTGTGACTTTGACCAATCAATGAACATCTGTCATTCATTGTTTTCTCATAGGTTGCAATAAGACTTGCACAAAACTCAGAAATTTATCATGAGGAACAAATGACATCTGCATGAAGGTGTTTTGCAAAACAGACAGTGCTATGTAGCTGTAGGATACATGCATCCAATTTACTCAGAGGAAATGGCATCATCAGTGCACACTATTGCAGCCACCATTGTATTGACTCACTACTATTTGCCTGGCACCATTCCAGGCACTTTACACTCATTTTCTTGTTCATTTTGTTTAGGCCTGCAAAGGAGGCATTGTTATCATCATTTTACAGAAGAGGTGACTTGCCAGCATCACAGTCATTAAGTAGCAGAGCTGGAATTCAAACCATAGTGTGTCTGAGGCCCAGGCCTTCCTCACTGTTTCTTTCAGCATCCTAAGTTAGGATGAAGAGAGTTAGGAGGAAGAGAAGACAAACCCCCAGCACAGCCATCCTCAGTGGGATGCATTTGGAACTGAATATGATTTGTTTGACTGTCTAGTAGCTGACACGCTCCAGATTAATCACACTTTCAGACTTAGATGGCTTCACTCCAAAAGAATATTGATATTTTAACACCAGAGAGGGGCTATTTTAGCATATAAGAAAGAAGTGACTATGCCTCATAAACATTTCACTTATTTAATTTATTTAATTTTAGTTTGTTTATATATCCTATGAAAACATGAATAGCTCATCATTTTACATATATCAGAAATATCTGGGATTACCTGAAAATGGAAATTAAAATAACACTTTTCATAAACTCACAGGCAGAGCTCCATGCTATAGTGGCAAATGCTTCTTCAATTATTACCTTGGCAGTTTTCTTTCTTATTGGATCATCATTTTAAAATACCTTTTCAGAACAGTTGACTGGATGCTTTTGGTATGCAGACTCCTGATTAAGTGATCTTCTATCCTCATTAAGATGACTCTTATGGATGTTTCTGACTAATCCTCTGCTATCTCACTTTCACTTTCCTGGTATAAATTTTTGGTTTACTACTCAATGGTTGGCTCTCAAAACAGGAAAGCAAGTTTGACTTCATAAAACCAACAGCTAACACTTGCACAGGTGGTTTACCACTTACAAAACAAGTACTGTTCACTCTCATTGTCACACCCCCCACACCATGGGGTCATGGCAAGGACTCCAAATCACCAAGGAGGAAACGGGCATCCCAGAGGCACTCTGGAGCAGCCACGTTGATGGTGTCTGCCACTTCACCCTGTGTGTGCTCCACGGTCAGATTCTCCACTGCCAGAACCAGATTCCGTAGTTCCTTGTGTCCCACACAGCTTTTAGTACAGTGCCTTAACGCATGGTCTTCAGTAAACACATGTAAAATTGAAGCATCAGTGAGTGAAAGATCACTGGAAATTGTGGCCTTCTCTCTGAAAATCCAAATTTCCTAACCTAGGGTCTAAAGCTGTCTGTGAATCTCCTCAAGTCATAGGTTAAAAAAAAATGTCCACGTGTCAGCTCACATGTGTGTGCAGTTCTCAGGAAAGAAGATATCCTCCTCATTTTTCATCAGATTCTCAAAGGAGTCCATGACTCAAGTAAAGTTAATAATAAGTGCTTTAAAATATTAAACAGAGAGCCCCAAAATGTTTTAAGATTTTAGTTAACATTCATAACAAAAGATATAAATCATTAGAAAGTTAGATTTAGGCTGGGTGCAGTGGCTCACACCTGTAATCCCAGCACTTGGGGAGGCCGAGGCAGGTGGTCACTTGTAGTCAGGAGTTTGAGACCAGCCTGGCCAATATGGCAAAACCCCATCTCTACTAAACATACAAAAATTAGCCAGGCCTGGTGGTGCGCACCCGTAATCCCAGCTACTTGGGAGGCTGAGGAACAAGAATCACTCAAACCTGGGAGGTGGAGATTGCAGTGTGCAGAGATCACTCATTTTTGGTTGCAGAGATCATGCCACTGCACTCCAGCCTGGGTGATAGAGCAAGACTCCATCTCAAAAAAAAAAAAAGAAAGAAAGATTTAAACTCTGTGTTACCTAAAGAATATCAAAATTTTGTGTCTGTGCTAATTGATGTTGGTTTGTTAGAGCTTTAAACTATTGAGGTTGAAGCTTGGGCTTCACTCTTCCTCCTGGCCAATTAATAGCCTGGTTATGTGGCTGAGGATTTCACTGAGTCCTGCCAGTCACCTGAAAATGCCCACGAAGAGTTAGCAAAAGGGAAGGCAGGGGATTACAGTGTGCCAATCAATTTCCTCCCTGTGCTTCCTGGGTTGTTTGCGTTTTCATAGTTTCAGTGTGAATATAACTTGGATTTTAGCTGAGAAGTAGCTTGACACAGGTTAAAGTGGCGTTTTCTTTATTTCCCCCAGCTTTGAGAGAATTTGTTACCCCAGTATTGGACATTCCAGAATTCTGTTTACTCACAAGTTAGACTGTGTACCTTCTGTTACACTGGTTGCTTGTGGGAGAAGGATCCGTTTCCTCTTTATCTCCATAAACCCAATTCGATTAGTGTCAGTTATTGTTGTGAAGCTTAAGTGAAAGTCGATTTCACAAAATCACCAAGTCAAAATAAAGGACTTTTCTAGGAACAAATTACATCAGTAGATAACCTAACTTAAATTATAATATACTAGTGAATAATTTTTTATCACTGAGTACTTTACTGTCTATAGAATATAGTATAATCAGACAGAGTAAACTGTTATTTCCTATCCTGGGCATATTATTCTGTATCTTTTATCTCTTACACTAATCAAGGAATATTAAAAGGAACTCAAAATGAATAAGCACACAAAAAATGAGAAATATAAGCGTAACTCTTTTAGTCTGTAAAATGTCAGTAAATAGTAGTTGTGAAGTGCCCGTTTTTACAAATTATGAATATTCAAAGGATACAAAAACATTTTTAAATCAAAGCAAAATATATAGATTATTTCTTATGTGAAATGCTTGGGAACAGAAATGTTTTGGGTTTTGGAGCATCTGCATTATTCTTACTGGTCAAACGTCCCAAATCCAAAAACTGAAATGCTCCAATGAGCATGTCCTTTGGACGTTAAGTCAGCACTCAAAAAGTTCAGATTTTGGAACGAGAAACATTTATTCATGAAGGAATGAGTAAACACAGTACTTCCTTGGTTGAAGCAGAGGAGTGCTAAGGCATGTACCCAAGTTTGAATTCTTCAGTATCTTATCTGTCATATATTGTTGGTAGCTGGCAATATTGATCCCTTTTTTGGAGCTGTTCTTCCCATTGAACTTTCAGAAGCAAATGATGAAATCATCCTTGCACTTTTTGAACATATACTATTAATTATACTGTCGTTCTAAATATTTACAATGTATTCTTTCAAATATTTGTAGATGTAATAGAAAGCATGTCTCTATGACATGCTTTACTGAAGTGACATTAGATATTCCCCTGTTTACACACATTCATATGGTTAATGACTCATGTTACCTATTAAGGTTTCCTGTTTCCTGATTTAAAGATATTTAAAGGCCTCAGTACTGAAATGTTTATTTTTTACCTCTGGATCTTCTGCTTCATATGGTAACATATAAACAGGCTAAATACCTATTTTAACACCACCAGACTCACTTTTTACCTTTATTATGAAACTAAGGTTTGGTCAGCTGAGGGCAAGTTGTATGTATAGCATACCTGGCAGTATAGTCAGTGAACTGTCACAGAGAAGAGAGTCAAAATATAAACACTGAGCATTTCTACAGCAGCTTAGAGCCGGGATTAACTTGGATCACCTAGTATTCTGTTTTTAATGAAATTCTCTCCCTTGTATTTTCATGTTTGGGAGAGAGTCCAAAGTTGTCTCATGCTAATGTAGTTAGGCAGTGCCCTCCGGGGATGTCACAGGCTTCCCTGACCTCTCCAGAGAGAGATTCAGTGAAGGGATGAGGAGAATTAAACATTCCTGAGAAATTGGAAAGCAACAACCCCCAGAGAATTTGCAGAGAAACTCGCTCCAGACTCGGCTGCCAGAGACTCAAGTCACCTTTTCAGCACTTGCTTAACGTCTCTCTCAGTCCCATCTGGCTTGACTCAGAGGTCAGTCTGGGGAACTGGGGAGTGGTGGCAGCTTGGAGAAGAATTCAAGGGAGGGCCACCAATAGCACATTCTGCTTTTGTTGCTTGTTTTTATCTGAAGTACATATGAAAAGATGGACAGGGCATAAGATTGAAGTAATAACTTGATTTTGCTTGGCTATCTTTTTTTCCTTTTAACCCAAAATTTACTTTAGGTGAACTGGTATTTTTATTTCCTAAATAATGAGTTCCTTGATTCTTGATGACTGAAATTTAAGAGTTGTTGTTGTTTCTATTATACAGGACCTCTGTGACTAATTATTTTGTAATTATATTAGGTATTTTACAAAGGATATTTTCTCTTATGCATTTAATGAAATTTGGGGGGTGGGGGTTGGAAAATATGTTTCCGGTTTTAAAATCATATTCCCTTTGTGGTTTACATTTCCTATATGAAGAATTTCAGAAAACTAGGAAAACAAGAGTATTATTAAATATTGAATCTGTATTATAAACAAATCTAAGGAGCTGCATTTTATAGTTTGTTCATTGTATTTTCTACTGAACAGAATAAAATTCAGTGTGCCCTACAGGAGTGGTATGAGAAGAAGGTTTGGGATTCCCTGCTCGATTTTACACTGAAGTCAGATTCACCAGGAAATAAACAGCCCTTACCAGGTGCTCCTTTAGACCAGATTGCTGAGCTGGGAGACCTAGCTGACCAGATCTGGCCCATTGCCAGGCTTTGTTTAGTCCAGTCGGTGTTTCAGCCCACAGTTAACATTTTAGAGTTTGTTGGGTTTTTTGAAAACATAACTCAGTTTTTAGCATGTTCGATGTGCAGCTCCTCAGTGTAAGCAGATCTGGTGAGACTGGTTCAACATCCCCGGGTGGGAACAGTCTGTGGGAAACGGGGCGCTCGCTGGGCCTTCTAGAAGGGGAGAGCCTCTGCACGCTGCCTGCGGTGAGCTTACCTGGGCTCTGGAGACACTGGAGTAGCGAGGCCCACCTTAGACTCTCTTCCCAGGCCATACACAAGAGAGAAATCACTTTTCAAAGTAAGCGACTTTGTTCATTAGATAGTTATAGCAGATATATAAATATGACACTTATTTCTTCATTGGCTCACATTAGGATTCTCAAGATGCTGTTCTCTCTCCACGGTGGCCTCCAAAGAGACCTGGCCTGGGAGACGGAAGGTGTGGGTTGTAATGCAGAGCCTTTCCCCAGCACCTGAAACAGCTCATGGGACTCTTTTCCTAAAGCCCAAATGAACCTGCCATCTCAAAAGTTCTGTGATCTTTGCTCCTGTCTAATTTCCTGTGACTCAATGCACATCAGCTTAAATAACCTAACTTCTCCTTCCTTCTGTGTCACACACAAAAATTAATCATGGAGTCAGGTATCTTGATGCACTGAGAGCATTACATTTAAACAGATGGGCAGAGAATCCCTTTGTGAAGATACGAATCATCCTGTACTTCACATGCCCACCCTCCATTTCACATGTGTCGTTTTCGTATAGTGCAGCCAGTCTGCCCACTGCGAGAGAGGACATTTGCGGTTGATATCTGAAGTAGAGGAGTTAATGAAGGCACTAGGCCTGTTTCGAAGGACCCAGGTGAAAGCCTTCTTACATCCTCAGCTCTTTGCTTTAGGGCTGAAGATACGACAGAGAGAAGAGTCCTGGGCTGAGTCTCGGAAGGACCTTCTCAAGGCCTTTGCATTTGTTCTGCTATTTCCTAAACCTTTCTCTACTGTGCCGAAGGAGTTAAAGGGCTCCGAGCCCTAACCCTCCATTGGGGAGTGTCTCGGGCACCAGAGAGAATCTGGCACAGGACATGTTTTCATGGAACTGCTTATCAAAACTAAGCTTCTGCCGTTTCATTTAGACGGGGTAGATTGGGTGGAAAACTGGCCCCAGGACCAGGAAATTTGCCTTCTGTTCCTGCTCACCCGCCGCGTGACCCTGTTGCAGGTCAGTCCTCCAAGCATGTCTCAGTTTCTCCATCTGTAAAATTAGACAATGAAATGAATGTTGTTTATAAGAAACCTGAGGGAAATCCTTCTGATTATTTTCACTGAAACAATGCGGATGAATATTTTTGTGGGGGCTCTGCCTTGCTGTCTTCCTGGGCTCACTCTTGCCTGCGCCTTCTTTCTGCTCGAGGGTGTTTCAGACCACAGCCTTCTCAACGCCTGTTAATGGGTTGTGTTCCCATCTTACCTTCTTGTTAACACCATCCCCAGCTCTAGGAAAAGAGGCGGTGGCCCTGGGAACTCTTCATGCCAAAATAAACAATAAAGTTTGGAAACATTTAGACCAAGATAATTAGGAAAATGGTGTTGAATAAAAGATAGCATTAGAGTTGCTATCATGCTTAAGTTAGAATCCGGTTCCAAAAAGCACAATCTCCAGTTAACTGATCTGTTGTAAAATTTCTTTTCTTTTTGGTTTAGTTTTGTTTTTTAAAAGATTTAAATTGTTTAAACCTTCTGATCACTCCTGTCAGTTAAGGTTTCTTCCTCATTGAGAAGTCACACTGGGGAAAAAAAATGTGCCAACAGCTGTTTACGGTTTAGCAACACAATTAAAGGAACACTATTTAACAATAATTAATGAAGCTAACTATTCAGAAAAAAAGACAGCTCCTCTGAAATATCTACCTATATAATACAAATTTATTTTCTTGAAATTGCAAAAACCCACATGTGAAGACATATGTGAATTGCCAGGTTTTTATGTTCTTTCAAAACTTAAATACAACCAAACGATTTTGGGCAGGGAATCAGAAATTCTTTAGAACAGAAATGTTGAAACCCCAGATTCAGTTCTAAAACTCATCTTTCAAAAAGAATTCATGCTCTGAAACATGCAGCGTTTTTATGTTTGGTATGATAACAGCCTCATGGAATTATCACATCATATCTTGACGATCGTTGTGGAGAACTGATGATCTCTTACACAGTAACCCAGGGATTTTCTATAATAATATTGTCATTTAGAATAGCAATAACATTTTGTAGATCACAGAGTGCTTTTAACGTATTAGCTGATGGGATACTTCAAACCCTATAACCTGTGTAAGAAAATCACGGGTGAAATGAGTAAGTTGTCTAAAGTGACAAGCCTATTCCAGACAGGGCCCAGCGTTTTAGGACTTCCGTCCGAGTTCTTTTCACTACATAATATTAAGACTGTCCTTTATCGTTGCCTATTTTCCTGTAAAAATGATTCATTTGGAAAGATGAAGAAACACATAAAGCCTCCGTCTCTTGCCTCTGTGCACCTCTCGGCTTTCGCATCCCACACAGGGCCTTGGTTTGAGTGCGTGATTCAGTACTCACCCTCACAGCACATTCCCAGCTTTAAATACTTGCCTCCCATCTTGTGTGAACGTACATTTGTGATCACAGAAAGGCCTTCTCAGTTACCAGCACTGTTTTTACCGCTGGGAACACAATCATTTCAAACAAACAGCTTTTTTTTTCTTCACTCCTTGACTCCTAACCCCCAGCCTCAGTAGCGCTGTGAGGAGCTGTACTGGACAAGTAGCAGGCAGGTCTGTGATGCCCGCGCTGTCTTTCCCCCGCACACCCTCCAAACTGGCAGGGGTGCCTGCCAAGAGGGCGTGCCTCACCTCCCATGGATCGCAGGTTTGGCAGATGGCACTGTTCCCTCCAAGGGAGCCCTACACCTGTGCCCCCAGCGTGGAGACAGGGACCACTCTTCACTCTTAGGAGTAGATGTTCACTACTTTCGCTAGTGCTCCTAGCAAAGTTTCCAACTGAGCTACTGAGTGGGAGACAGATTCGTACAAATGGAGAAACTGGTTCTTCTGCTTTCTAGATTTCATGCCACCATGATGACTGGGATGTCCCATTGTCCCCCCTGGGCAAACCTGAAGTCCATTTTACTGTTAGAAATGCTTGATTTTTTAAAAATCTGTTTATTCTGGAGTCAGTCACACACAGGGCAATCTATGTGAAATAAAAGAAAAAAAGGAAAGAGCAGTTGTGTAACTGCCGTACCGTCAATTGCGTTCACTCTCACACTGACCGTGGTTTTTAATGTCTGTCCACCTGCAGTCTGCGGCCTCCCTAGAAAGTAAGGGCAGCACCCTGGAGGTGGGGGACTTATCACTTGCCAGTAGGTTTACTCTCGGGGAGACACTGGGGTTTTATCTCCATCCCCTTGGAGAATTGAGTTACTGAATACTTCCCTTAAAGACCTAAGTCACTGCAGCCCATTTGCATAGTCCTCTCACTGAAGTCGGAACTGAATTTGTTCTTCTTCATTTTTGGTTAAGAAGATACACATTTGGAGGACAGCTCAGAGCAATGGGGCTGACCTAGTGGGAAAAGACACTTTGGTTTCTTGTCGCGTTTCTGGATGACCCATGGCCCGCATCTGCCAGCATCTTCGAACGTGTCTGCAGCACCAGTTAGCCTCACCCACATGTCTTTCCCTTTGCAATCTTAGAAAGGATTTAGTAGAAATGGGAACTGAAGATTGAGCAGAAAGTATAATTACCACATGTATTTACCAGCTCCTTTTCAAGAGCAGTAAAAGTATTCTAAATATTCTGCTTGTACATACACTGGCACTCTGAAACTACCAGCTTTGTAAAACATAGTTTTGATTTTTGGAGCAAATGTTCAATTGCTGTTCTTTGACATTATTGATTTATAAACAAAATGATCAGCATTCCCTGATATCTCGAAGCAAAGAAATTAGGGGAACACATTTAAAATGTATCAGTTTGAAACCTTTTAAATGCTCTTGTCTAAATAATAACCACAAGACACTGAAAATATCAAGTTCTATAAAAAGTGAACAGGGACGTGAATGTGTTGGGCCTGGTATGCTTTATTTTGAAGACCCAGCGTGTTTCTCATCTTCCCAAGGAAGATTCAAATCATGAAGTTAACATCTGCCTTTTCATAAACACCGCCCTCAAAGTGCTCTTTCTCTTAAGGTTGGAGGCTGAAAGAAAGAAGCGCAAATCTTCCCTGGGCCAAGAGTTTCATCATAAGCCCTGTGTGATCAATAAGTACATTGTGGTGGTGATTTCATAGCTGATTAACTTACATGTCTACAAGCCAACACTTGACTTGAAAGTCTGGTCGGGTCGCTCGCCGTGCGAGCATGGCCTTTACCAGCCTGCCTGGCAGCCAGCTCTGGGACTGCTCACTCCTGACCGCAACCTGGGTACGGCCCTGAAGTTTCGTCGTGAGTAACCCGTCCGCAGGAGCCTCTGCTTCTCTGAAAGGGCATTTTGTCTTTTTTGGCAGTACCAAATGGCAAGATAATTAGTGTTAGAGAGGGAAAAAACAGAACTGAAAACCACATCCATACCTGGGTATGGACTCTTCAACTTTGTGCGGGCAGAAAATGTGGTGGCTTT
This sequence comes from Rhinopithecus roxellana, assembly GCF_007565055.1. Classification (NCBI taxonomy): domain Eukaryota; kingdom Metazoa; phylum Chordata; class Mammalia; order Primates; family Cercopithecidae; genus Rhinopithecus; species Rhinopithecus roxellana. The sequence continues at coordinate 19,840,230 of NC_044552.1, forward strand.
ATTTGTCTTCATAAACGCAGACGGTTGTCAGCAATTGAGCATTTAATGATGAAATGATGCTGAAAGGCATAACTTAATAAAAGTTGCCTCTGTGTTTCTCACTTCATTGTGGAAACACACTGTGCTTCTCGGCTCTTTCTGTAATCAGGTTTTTATCAGATTGTCCTTTAATTCACGTCGGGATCTTACATCTTAGTATTCCTCTTAGAGTTTTGTGTTCCTCCTTGCAAACTCTCTTTCATTTTTAGGGAAGGGGGTTCCTATAGTTTTTTTAGTCTCTAGTGTTGTTTTTAATTTCACCAATTATGGAGTAAATAAATCACTGTGTACTTGGAAGAAAACTTGGCAGGAGAGCAGAATATGTTAAGGACTCTTGCTTTTCATTGTGAGCGAGATTTCCCAACTGGAGCGTCTCTGTTTTATTTTGCCTCTGGCTAACATCTGAAGATCAGTAATAAAGCCCTATGCAAATACTTTCATGTATTAAAAGAACAATATTTTGACACTCATTGACACAAGCAAAAAAAATACAACATTAAATTAGTCTTCAGGAAAACAGTGAAGACATTGTTCATTCACATGAAATGAATGTGAAAAATGTTGTGTTATATTAACAGAAAAGCTTGCTCCTCCGATCTTGACCTTTAGCACCGGCGTAGATGACATTACTCATGGTGCTGTATAGTATTAGACAGAGTTTCTTGTTAACAATCTTGAGCAGTCGTTGATAACTTGTCAGACTATGGAGAATTTCAGTCATCAAAAAATAAATGTTCATTCTCAGTGTCTGATAATTTAAGTTTCTCTAAAGATTTTTAAAAGCATTTTTTGGATATTTTAGAGTTTTCAAATACTCGGTAAGTTAAATACTTTAAAAGTGTTAATTCATTGTAGGCTTTTTCTACTTGTTTTTCCAGATTTCATCTAGAATTCAGTAGACTTAATTTTTTTAAAACTCCCTTGATCATCTATAATGTGTTTTTAAAATAATTGAACTTCAAGGTGCACTCTTGATTTTTGTTCTGAATCTTGGAGAACACAGGGGGCTTTTTTGTTTAATTTTTAGTAGTGTGGACAGGCCCTTCCATGGAAGGGGAGGTCTCTCTAGGTGACTGTTTGCATGTATGTAGTAGAATTTCTTTCCTCCTGTATCACTACACTCAAATGTTACAGTTACAATCATTGTTTTCTTAAATATAGCTGGCTTCCCTTTTCATCTGTGTTGATCCAGGACATTGCAGAGTCAGCATCTGGGAAATCATGATGACAACAGAGCATCCCAGTCCCGGGTGAGATCAAGTTAGTAAGAGCGATTTGACCACCCGAAAGAACAAAACTCAGATACTCCTCATAGTGGGACATTCTTAGATTAGCAAACAAAAATTAAAAGAAGAATGATTAAATCTAATTATATTCAGCGTATTTTTCAGAGCACTGAGTGGAAGAGTGACTTTTAACTTGACATCTTGATTTTTGTGAATGAAGAAACTGGGGAAACACATTTGAAATGAGTTTTAACCAACAAGTTGCATGGGACACTAGGTTCCCAGTTACAAAGATGGTGCATGTCCTAGCCTGCCATCTCCAGAGGTACTCGGGGTGGGCAGTCCTTGGTGGTGGGGACTGCGGGGGCCATGGGTTGATGATGCCCTCACGAGGACCCTGAGTGCTCCTGCTCCTCTGGTGTACTGGGTTGTGTCCTCTGTGTTCCCACAGCTCCTTTCACACTGGCTCCTCTCCCATCATTTTGGTGGCTGGCTGGGCAAGAGGCCATCTTCCCCACTGGATACTGAGGTCAACAAGTGGTGACTTATTCCCCCTGGAGCTCCCTTCCTACCACTGAATACAGAGCTGATACACAACTGGTCCCATATACTCGTGGTCCAGAAGTCCTGTTTGCTCTTTATCCAAAGTTGTTTGCTCAAGGAGCAGAAACCAACTCAAAGAAATTCATGGAAAATGGGATTTATTGTAAGGAGCCTCAGGGCACCTCACAGGAATGGGAAAGGAGGATCTGCTTTCCTCTGTGTCTGCACATCTCTCCTTCACTCCCTCCCTCCTCATGGGCTCCCTTTCCCACTCTGCTGCCCACACAGGTCTCCTTCATGCCTCCCAGTTGCTCCAGCTGGCTCCACCCCTGGTGACAGTCTCACGACTTGGTGCTCAACCCTTTCCCGCTGTTTCTGCCTCTGTGTCTCGTACTACAAATGTCTTTGACACTCCCGTTGGCCCAGAATATGTTAGCTCTCCATCCATGGAGACCGAAGGGTATTGGGGGGTGGGGGGCTGGGGCGCAGTAGGCACGGGGACAGGTCCCCTGGTTTAAATACACCTGGTTTGACTCACCCCTTCATCAAGAGCAGTGTGTGGGGACGGTCTGGTCAGGAGGAAAGTTTTAGGAAGGAGCCATACCTGAGAGTCATATAAATGTTGAAAGCACATAGGCCAGGCACAGTGTCTTCCTTGTCTCTTCCTACGTGGTCTATCCCCAGACTCTAGCACAGTGCCCAGCAACTAGCAGGCACAATGTAAACATTCATTTCCTGCCTGGTCAGGTCCCCAGGTTAGTTCACAAAAGTCCACACAGCTATTTGTAACCGACATGTAGAAGAGAGTATCAACAAGAAAATGTATTCTAGACATAGCCATTAGAAAAATGCACGTGAGCATCATGCAGTCGCAAGAATACAGGAAAGGGAGTTGAGGTTCCAGCCCCAGCTCTAACACTTAGCAGGTGTATGACTTCAGGTGAACCATTTAATCTCTCCAGTTTCAGCTGCTTCATCTTTAACATTTGTCGAATTGAATGAGGACACCTCTAAGGCCCCTTCCAGCTATTAAATTCTGTGGCTTTGACTAACATAATCAGGGTTTAATTCACTCCACCCTGTTAGTCTTCCTTCCCCATGCTATTTATGGGTGCAAGAGTTTGATTGTGGAGATGAACTACACATTCTCCCAGGCACCAGTAACCTCAAGACGTGTAATCATCACTGTCATCATCCTGATGAAAAAATTAGCTGGGCGTGGTGGCGCACACCTGTAGTCCCAGCTACTCTAGAGGCTGAGGCCTGAGAATCACTTGAACCCAGGAGGCAGAGGTTGCAGTGAGCTGAGATCATGCCACTGCACTCCAGCCTGGGTGACACAGTGAGACTCCGGGTCAAAAATAATAATAAATAAATAAAACAGCCCCTGAGGTAGGCATTATTATTATTTATTTTTATTATTTGAGAAAAGACTGGTCTCTAACTCCTGACCTCAGGTGATCCACCTGCCTCGGCTTCCCAAAGTGCTGGGATTACAGGCGTGAGCCCCCACGCCTGTAATCCAGAAGTCACCCAGTGAGTAGTGGGGCTGGAGTTTAGATGCGGGTTTCTGATTCCCAGCCTGAGCTCCAGCCACAGAGTTTCTCAGCGTGCTTCCCAGATCAGCAGCCCCCTGCTTCAGCTTGCACATTCTCCAGCTCCACCCAGGCCTATGGAATCTGAATCTCCGGGGCTCAAGGGGCCAGCAGCCTGCGTTCTAATCTTCCAGAGGATTGCAGTGCACACTTCTAGCCTAGCAGATGATTCTCATGCACACTAACGTTTGAGAACACCTACCCCCTCTTCAGCACTACATTTCACCAGACTCCAAAGGGTTTCTCAGGTGTTTACTCCCAGGTGTTCCAGTTGGGGAGGGAGTGTGGTATGAGTGCCCATTTGTGGATGGATGAGGCAGGCAGGCATGCAAATGTCAAGTGCCGGTACATCAGGAGCTAGTTGTACTACTTTTCAAACACTCACTCTTTCCCAGTTGTCATCACTGATGAAATCACTACTGAAGAAGTCAGGAGGTAGAGATAATGACAAAGAAGGGAGGAGGGGCCATTATTCCTCCAGTTGTGCTATGAAGAAAATAAGAGGCCTTCTCCAAGAAGCCCCGGCAGAGTGTTTTAGCAGGATGAGCAAACAGGATTAGGGTAGGGTGTCACATAGCAAGGTTCACTCTCCCTCTTGAACATAAGGCTGGCTCTGTAGCCCCACACAGCCCAGCGTGGTAGCCACAGCCCTGTGTGTCTGCTGAGCACTCAAATTGTGCCTCTTCTGAATTGAGATGCCCTGTGAGGACAAAAGACAGGCTAGACTTCAAAGTCTTGGTACATAGAAAAGGAATGTGAAATATCTCAATCATATTTTGTATTGAAATGGTAACATACTGAATGTATTCGATTAAATAAAACATCAAAAGTAGCTTCACCTTTTCTTTTTACTTTTTCAATGCAACTGATAGAAAATTTCATTATTGCGTGTGGCTCACATTATATTTCTATTGGGCAGTGCTGTTTTAGACTAATCCTTCAAGCCCTGTCTACACCCACCTTAATGCACGCACTATGACGTCCATAAGTTGATATTTGCTGGTAACGGTGATTGTCAACACTTGAACCAAGAGACCTGTGATGATCTTAGGACCTATTCTAGGTATTCTAGTGGGCGTAGAATCAGTTCAGGGTTAAATTCCCAAAGTCAGAGTTGGACCAAGAGGCAGAATCAGGTGGTCAGGATGACTAGCTTAAAGAATAAGGTCATAGAAAGGTCATAATGGCTTCCCAGGAATAGATTGAGGTAGCACAGTCAGGAGCCAAGAGCATGAAGATGGAGGATCAGCTGGTCATGAGTGTAGAGAAACTTCCTCCTGCATGCCTAGAGCTCTTATGTTGTTCCTACTGGACCAGGAACTAATTCTAGAATGGCTTACCCAGGTATCCGAGTGATAGAAGATAATTGGAAACACCTGGCTGAAGTAGGTGGCTTGGCACGCTCCAGGAAACAACCACTTCTGGGAAGTATGTTGCGACTGTAGTGGTGTTAGGGCCAGTCAGAGCATTCGTTAGATTAGGGTGACCTGAAAGTGAGCTTCCATATCCCAGGTGTGTGTGTTGTGAGTTATTTTTGCCCTCATTTAAACCTATCGCTGCACAATGTTAAAGATAGATGGAGCTGACATAAAAACTGCAAGCTGAAGCAATGTTTATATTAGAGACAAGAAGAATAACTTCATTACTGTACTGAAACAATCAGCTGACATTAGAGTTATCACAGCCCTAATGTCACAGTTATCATAGCTCTTTGTGGTAGATTTTTTTCTAAAGATGGCTACAGTAACCCCTCCCATCCTGCATGCCCTTTTGCAGTGTGACTCTACCACCCCTCCCATAAGGGGGAGAGTCTGTTTCCTCTTTGTGTGAATTTGGGCTGATCTGTAGCCAGTGTGTGTGGAGGAAGTGAACTGGATAGCTTCCAGGCCAAGGCCTTAGGATGCTTTGTGGCTTTTGTTTTGCCACCTTGGAAGCAGCCACCAAGTAAAGAAGCATCAACTAGACTAATGAACAATGACAGAACGCTTATCTTAGAACGCTTAGCTGGAGAATGACCACGTGGAGGAGAACTGGGGTGCATCCAGTACCCAGCACCAGACCTGTGAGGGAGGCCATCCTGGCCCCACTGGCCCAGTCAGACCCCCGTAGCCATCACCACCGGGAGCAGAGAGAAACTGTGTCTTCTGAACCCTCTTGAGTTCCTGCACACTGAATCGCAAACAATCAAAAGGCTGTAGCCAGCCGGGCATGGTGGCTCATGCCTATGATCCCAGCACCTTGGGAGGCCGAGTCAGGCAGATCACCTGACGTCAGGAGTTCAAGACCAGCCTGACCAACATGGTGAAAGCCTCTCTCCACTAAAAAAAAAAAAAAAAAAAAAAAAAAATACAAAAATTAGCTGGGCGTGGTGGTGGGTGCCTGTAATTCCAGCTACTCAGGAGGCTGAGGCAGGAGAATCGCTTGAACCCAGGAGGCGGAGGTTGCAGTGAGCCGAGATCGCGCCATTGTACTCCAGCCAGGGAGACAAAAGCGAAACTCCATCTCAGAAAAAAAAAAAAAAAAAGAACAAAAAGCTGCAGCCGTGAAGCTTTGGGATGGCTTGTTAAGCATCAGCAGACAGTGAAACAGCCTTTATTTATATGTGTATTTTTCATTAAGGTTCTTTCATAGATTATTTACATGGTCACATAATTGGGGTATATAGTGTTTATGGTAATTCTTTCTGTGCTCATTCAGAATGTATGATGCTGCACACTGTATCCAGCAAGTTATACAGGTTTGGTTCTTCTCTTTTCAGATGTCATGCTTTAAAAATGGATATATGGAGAAATAACTTTTTTTTTTTTAATTATCCTTTAAGTTCTGGGATACATGTGCAGAACGTGCAGGTTTGTTTCATAGGTATACATGTGCCAGGGTGGTTTGCTGCACCCAGCAACCCGTCATCTACATTAGGTATTTCTCCTAATGCTCTCCCTCCCCTAGCCCCGCACCCACTGACAGGTCCCGGTGTGTGACGTTCCCCTCCCTGTGTCCATGTGTTCTCATCGTTCAGCTTCCACTTATGAGTAAGAACATGTGGTGTTTGGTTTTCTATTCTTGTGTTAGTTTGCTGAGAATGATGGTTTCCAGCTTCATCCATTTTCCTGCAAAGGGTATGAACTCATCCTTTTTTATGGGTGCATAGTATTCCATGGTGTGTATGTGCCACATTTTCTTTATGCAGTCTATAACCGATGGGCATTTGGGTTGGTTCCAAGTCTTTGCTATTGTGAATAGTGCTGTAATAAACATTCATGGTCATGTGTCTTTATAATAGGATGATTTATAATCCTTTGGGTATGTACCCAGTAATGGGATGGCTGGGTCAAATGGTATTTCTGGTTCCAAATCTTTGAGGAATTGCCACACTCTCTTCCACAATTGTTGAACTAATTTACACTCCCACCACCAGTGTAAAAGCGTTCCTATTTCTCCACATCCTCTCCAGCATCTTTTGTTTCCTGACTTTTTAATGATCATCATTATAACTCGCGTGAGATGGTATCTCATTGTGGTTCTTATTTGCATTTCTCTAAAGACCAGTGATGATGAGGTTTTTTTCATATGTTTGTTGGCCACATAAATGTCTTCTTTTGAGAAATGTCTGTTCATATCCTTCACCCAGTTTTTGATGGGGTTGTTGTTTTCTTGTACATTTGTTTAAGTTCCTTATAGATTCTGGATATTAGCCCTTTGCCAGATGGATAGATTGCAAAATTTTTCTCCCATTCTGTAGGTTGTCTGTTTACTCTGATGATAGTTTCTTTTGCTGTGCAGAAACTCTTTAGTTTAATGAGATCCCATTTGTCAATTATGGCTTTTGTTTCCGTTGTTTTTGGTGTTTTAGTCATGAAGTCTTTGCCCATGCCTATGTCCTGAATGGTATTGCCTAGGTTTTCTTCTACGTTTTTTATTGTTTTAGGGCTCACTTAAGTCTTTAATCCGTCTTGAGTTAACTTTCGTATAAGGCATAAGAAAGGGGTCCAGTTTCAGTTTTCTGCGTATGGCTAGCCAGTTTTTCAACACCATTTATTGAATAGGGAACCCTTTCCCCATTGCTTGTTTTTGTCATTGTCAAAGATCAGACAGCTATAGATGTGTGGTGTTAATTCTGAGACCTCTGTTCTGTTCCATTGGTCTATATATTTGTTTTGGTACTAGTACCATGCTGTTTTGGGTACGGTAGTCTTGCAGTTTAGTTTGAAGTCAGGTAATGTGATGCCTCTAGCTTTGTTCTTTTTGCTGAGGATTGTCTTGGCTATACGGGCTCTTTTTTGGTTCCATATGAAATTTAAAGTAGTTTTTTCTAATTCTATGAAAAGTCAATGGCAGCTTGATGAGGATAGCATTGAATCTACAAGTTACCTTGGGCGGTATGTCCATTTTCACGATATTGATTTTTCCTATCCATGATCATGGAAAGTTTTTCCATTTCTTTGTGTCCTCTCTTATTTCCTTGAGCAGTGGTTTGTAGTTCTCCTTGAAGAGGTCCCTCACATCTCTTGTAAGTTGTATTCCTAAGTATTTTATTCTCTTAGTAGCAATTGTGAATGGGAGTTCACTTATGATTTGACTGTTTGTCTATTATTGGTGTATAGGAATGCTTGTGATTTTTGCACATTGATTTTGTATCCTGAGACTTTGCAAAGTTGCTTATCAGCTTAAGGAGATTTTGGGCTGAGACAATGGGGTTTTCTAAATATACAATCATGTCATCTGCAAACAGAGACAATTTGACTTACTCTCTTCCTGTTCGAATACTCTTTATTTCTTTCTCTTGCCTGATTGCCCTGGCCAGAGCTTCCAACATTATGTTGAATAGAAGTGGTGAGAGAGGGCATCCTTGTCTTGTGCCAGTTTTCAAAGGGAATGCTTCCAGCTTTTGCTCATTCAGTATGGTATTGGCTCTGGGTTTGTCATAAATGGCTGTTATTATTTTGAGATACGTTCAGTCAGCACCTAGTCTATTGAGAGTTTTTAGCATGAAGGGGTGTTGATTTTTTTCTTTTTTTTTTTTTTGAGGCGGAGTCTCGCTCTGTCGCCCAGACTGGAGTGCAGTGGTGCAATCTCGGCTCACTGCAAGCTCCGCCTCCCGGGTTCACGCCATTCTCCTGCCTCAGCCTCCTGAGTAGCTGGGACTACAGGCGCCCGCCACCTCGCCCGGCTAGTTTTTTGTATTTTTAGAAGAGACGGGGTTTCACCATGTTAGCCAGGATGGTCTCGATCTCCTGACCTCGTGATCCGCCCGTCTCGGCCTCCCAGAGTGCTGGGATTACAGGCTTGAGCCACCGCGCCCGGCCGGGGTGTTGATTTTTATCGAAGGCCCTTTCTGCATCTATTGAGATAATCATGTGGGTCTTGTCGTTGGTTCTGTTTATGTGATGGATTACGTTTATTGACTTCTGTATGTTGAACCAGCCTTGCATCCCAGGGATGAAGCTGACTTGATCGTGGTGGATAAGCTTTTTGATGTGCTACTGGATTTGGTTTGTCCGGATTTTATTGAGGATTTTCACATTGATGTTCATCAGGGATATTGGCCTAAAATTTTCTTTTCGTGTTGTGTCTCAGCCAAGTTTTGGTATCAGGATGATGCTGGCCTCATAAAATGAGTTAGGGAGGATTCCCTCTTTTTCTGTTGCTTGAAATTGTTTCGGAAGAATGGTACCAGCTCCTCTTTATACCTCTAGTAGAATTCAGCTATGAATCCATCTGGTCCTGGGCTTTTTTTGGTTGGTAGGCTATTAATTACTGCCTCAATTTCAGAACTTGTTATTGCTCTGTTCAGGGATTTGACTTCTTCCTGGTTTAGTCTTGGGAGGGTGTATGTGTCCAGGAATTTTTCCATTTCTTCTAGATTTTCTAGTTTATTTGCATAGAGGTGTTTATAGTATTCTCTGATGGTAGTTTGTATTTCTGTGGGATCAGTGGTGATGTCTGCTTTATCATTTTATTTTGTGTCTATTTGATTCTTCTCTGTTTCCTTCTTTATTATTCTGACTAGCAGTCTACTTATTTTGTTAATCTTTTCAAAAAACCAGCTCCTACATTCATTGATTTTTTGAAGGTTTTTCCATGTCTCTAATCTCCTTCAGTTCTGCTCTAATCTTAGTTAGTTCTTGTCTTCTGCTAGCCTTTGAATTTGTTTGCTCTTACTTCTCTAGTGCTTTTAATTGTGATGTTAGGGTGTTGATTTTAGATCTTTTCTGCTTTCTCCTGTGGGCATTTAGTGCTATAAATTGCCCTCTAAACACTGCTTTAGCTGTGTCCCAGAGATTCTAGTACGTTGTATCCTTGTTCTTATTGGTTTCAAATAACTTACTGAGTTCTGCCCTAATTTTGTTATTTACCCAGTAGTCATTCAGGAGCAGGTTGTTCAGTTTCCATGTATTTATGCAGTTTTGAGTGGGTTTCTTAATCCTGAGTTCTAATTTGATTGCACTGTGGTCTAAGAGACTGTTTGTTATATTTCCATTCTTTTGCATTTGCTGAGGAGTGTTTACTTCCAATTATGTGGTCAGTTTTAGAATAAGTGCAGTGTGGTCCTGAGAATAAATTATATTCTCTTGATTTGCGGTGGAGAGTTCTGTAGCTGTCTATTAGATCTGCTTGGTCCAGAGCTAAGTTCAAGTCCTAAATATCCTTGTAAATTTTCTGTCTCAATGATCTAATATTGACAGTGGGGTGTTAAGTCTCCCACTATTATTGTGTGGGAGTCTAAGTCTCTTTGTAGGTCTCTAAGAACTTGCTTTATGAATCTGGGTGCTCCTGTATTGGGTGCATATAGATTTAGGACAGTCAGCTCTTCCTGTTGAATTGATCCCTTTACCATTATGTAATGGCCTTCTTTGTCTCTTTTGATCTTCATTGGTTTAAAATCTTTTTTATCAGAGACTAGGGTTGCAATCCCTGGTTGTTTTTTTTCTTTTTTGCTTTCCATTGGCTTCATCAATCTTCCTCCATCCCTTTATTTTGAGCCCATGTGTGTCTTTGCACATGAGATGGGTCTCCTGAATACAGCACACCTATGGGTCTGACTCTTTATCCAATTTGCCAGTCTGTGAGTTTTAATTGGGGCATTAAGCCCATTTACATTTAAGGTTACTATTGTTATGTGTAAATTTAATCCTGTAATTGTGATGCTAGCTGGTTATTTTGGCCATTCGTTGATGCAGTTTCTTCACAATGTTGACGGTCTTTACAATTTGGCATGTTTTTGCAGTGGATGGTACCAGTTTTTCCTTTCTATATTTAGTGCTTCCTTCAGGAGCTCTTGTAGGGCAGGCCGGGTGGTGACAAAATCTCTCAGCGTTTGCTTGTCTGGAAAGGATTTTATTTCTCCTTCACTTTTGAAGCTTAGTTTGGCTGGATAAGAAATTCTGAGTTGAAAATTCTTTTCTTTAAGAATGTTGAATCTCTCCCACTCTCTTCTGGCTTGTAGGGTTTCTGCCGAGAGATCCGCTGGTAGTCTGATGGGCTTCCCTTTGTGGGTAACCTGACCTTTCTCTCTGGCTGCCCTTAACATTCTTTCCTTCATTTCAACCTTGGTGAATCTGACAATTATGTGTCTTGGGTTTGCTCTTCTTGAGGAGAATCTTTGTGGTGGTCTCTTTATTTCCTGAATTTGAATGTTTGCCTGTCTTGCTAGATTGGGGAAGTTCTCCTGGATAATATCCTGAAGAGTGTTTTCCAACTTGGTTCCATTCTCCCTGTCACTTTCAGGTACACCAATCAAAGTTAGGTTTGGTCTTTTCACATAGTCCCGTATTTCTTGAAGGCTTTGTTCGTTCCTTTTCATTCTTTTTCTCTAATCTTGTCTTCACGCTTTTATTTCATTAAGTTGATCTTCAGTCTCTTATATTCTTTCTTCCACTTGATTGATTCGGCTATTGATACTTGCATATGATTCACAAAGTTCTCGTGCTGTGTTTTTCAGCTCCATCAGGTCATTTATGTTCTTCTCTAAACTGGATATTCCAGTTAGCAGTTCATCTAACATTTTCTCAAGGTTCTTAGCTTCCTTGCATTGGGTTAGAGCATGCTCCTTTAGCTCGGAAGAGCTTATGACCTGCCTTCTGAAACCTACTTCTGTCAATTTGTCAAACTCATTCTCCATCCAGTTTTGTTCCCTTGCTGGCGAGGAGTTGTGATCCTTTGGAGGAGAAGAGGCATTCTGGTTTTTGGAATTTTTCAGCCTTTTTGCACTGGTTTTTCTTCGTCTTCATGGAGTTATCTATCTATCTTTGATCTTTGATGTTGGTGACCTTTGGGTGGAGTTTTTGTGTGGACATCCTTTTTGTTGATGTTGATGCTACTCCTTTCTGTTAGTTTTCCTTCTAACAGTCAGTCCCGACTGGGCGTGGGTGGTCACGCCTATAATCCCAACACTTTGGGAGGCCAAGGCAGGTGGATCATGAAGTTAGGAGATCAAGACCATCCTGGCCAATATAGTGAAACCCCACCTCTACTAAAAATACAAAAATTAGCTGTGTGTGATGGCATGCACCTTAATCCCAACTACTCGGGAGTCTGAGGCAGGAGAATCGCTTGAACCTGGGAGGCAGAGGTTATAGTGAGCTGAGATCGCGCCACTGCACTCCATCCTGGCAACAGGGCAAGACTCCATCTCAAATAAACAAACAAATGAAAAAACAGGCCCCTCTGCTGCAGGTCTGCTGGAGTTTGCTGGAGGTCCACTCCAGACCCTGTTTGTTTTGGTATCACCAGCGGAGGCTGCAGAACAGCAAAGATTGCTGCCTGTTCTTTCCTCTGGGAGCTTCGTCCCAGAGGGGCACCAGCCAGATGCCAGCCAGAGCTCTCCTGTGTGAGGTGTCTGTCCACTCCTGCTGGGAGGTGTCTCCCAGTCAGGAGGCACAGGGGTCAGGGACCCACTTGAGGAGGCAGTCTGTCCCTTAGCAGAGCTCGAGCGTTGTGCTGGCAGATCCACTGCTCTCTTCAGAGCCAGCAGGCAGGAACGTTTTAAGTCTACTGAAGCTGCGCCCACAGCCTCCCCTTTCCCCAGGTGCTCTGTCCCAGGGAGATGGGAGTTTTATCTATAAGCTCGTGACTAGGGTTGCTGCCTTTCTTTCAGAAATGCTCTGCCCAGAGAGGAGGGATCTAGTGAGGCAGTCTGGCCGCAGCAGCTATGCCAGGCTGTGGTGGGCTCCGCCCCATTCAGACTTCCTGGTGGCTTTGTTTACACGGTGAGGGGAAAACCGCCTACTCAAGCCTCAGTCATGGCAGTGCCCCTTCCCCTACCAAGGTCCGGTGTCCCAGGTCGAGTTCCTACTGCTGTGCTGGCAGCCAGAATTTCGAGCCAGTGGATCTTAGCTTGCTGGGCACTGTGGGGGTGGGATCCGCTGAGCTAGACCACTTGGCTCCCTGGCTTCAGCCCTCTTTCCAGGGGAGTGAATGGTGCTTTCCCACTGGTGTTCCAGGTGCCACTAGGGTATGAAAAAAAAAACTCCTGCAGCTAGCTCAGTGTCTGCCCAGTTTTTTGCTTGAAACCCAGGGCCCTGGTGGTATAGGCACCCAAAGGAATCTCCTGGTCCGTGGGTTGCAAAGACCATGGGAAAAGCGTAGTATCTGGGCCAGAATCCACTGTTCCCCGTGGCACAATCCCTCAAAGTTCCCCTTGGCTAGGAGATGGAGTTCCCCAACCCCTTGTGCTTCCCAGATGAGAGAACACCCTACCCTGCTTCGGCTCACCCTCTGTGGGCTGCAGCCACTGTCTAACCAGTCCCAGTGAGAAGAGCCAGGTACCTCAGTTGGAAATGCAGAAATCACCCGCTTTCTGCGTTGATCTTGCTGGAAACTCCAGACCGGAGCTGTTCCTATTCAGCCATCTTCAAGAAATACATTTTTAAATGACTGAATATAAGGGCATTTTCATTCAGCACTCCTTTTTTTGAAACCCTCTGAAATCAAGAAAAATAATAAAATAAAGCTAAGAGAAAACTTCTTCTTCATTATAACAATGAAATCGGACACAACTTGAAATATGAGGTATTAATAAGTTGAGGCTGGTAGCTCACTCCTTTAGTCCCAGCACTTTGCGAGGCCAAGACAGGAAGATTTCTTGAGGCCAGGAGCAATGTAGCCCATACATACATTTTTACTATTTTTGTATATTAAAAATAAAAAACATTAGCCAAGTGTGGTGTTGCATGCCTGTAGTCCCAGCTACTTGGAAGGCTGAAGCTGGAGGATCACTTGAGTCCAGGAGTTCGCGGCTGCAGTAAGCTACGATCATGCCACGGCACTACAGCCTAGGTGACAGAGTAAGACCCTGTCTACAAAGAAATGAAAAAGTATTTGAGACAGATACCATGAAATTTGAAGAAAATTTAGAGCAGATGTTAGGAACTATACACACAGGCTATGAATTCTGCGCAAAATAATTTCAGTCCTAAAAAACCCATAAAATAATATTACCTATTAGAAAGAAGTGGAAAATATCCTCATAGATACCCACTTGTACACTACACAATGGCAAGAAGGTGTCGCTGAAGGAAAAGACAATTTCTGTTTTTTAATGTTTAATTTTTTTTTTTTTTTTTTTGAGATAAAGTCTCTGTCGCCCATGCTGGAGTGCAGTGGCACGATCTCAGCTCACTGCCACCTCCGCCTCTGGGGTTCAAGTGATTCTTGTGCCTCAGCCTCCGAGGTGGCTGGGATTACAGGTGCCCCCCCTCCCAACATGCCCAGCTAAGTTTTGTATTTTTAGTAGAGATGGAGTTTTGCCATGTTGGCCAGGCTGGTCTTAAACTCCTCACCTCAAGATATCTGCCTGCCTCAGCCTTCCAAAGTGCTAAGATTGCAGGTGTGAGCCACCACATCTAGCCAGAAGCCAATTTTATTGTCACTGGCATAGCCTTCTAGCCTCCTAGCCAAGGAACACTGCAGATTGTGATCTGGGGTGAAGGCAGAGTGAAAGCAAACATCGCCAGATAGCACTAGGGCAGCCCTACAATTCATGTGCTCCTTTCCACTAATCACACTAACCAGCAAAATCTTGAGAAATTGTGGCAGCCATGTCCTGGGGCAAAGCATGCAATGAAGTTGGTGGGAGAGCTTTGAGAGAAGCCTGAATTAAAGCTGCAGGCTGTCCTCAGTGTACTTTCGTGTTCCCCCTCCCAAGATTCTTCAGCAAACAGCCAGCCTTGTTCAAGTATAATAAGTAGAAAGGCACTACCCCAGAATCTACGCTTGAGTGTGAGTGGGGAAAGGATTGCAAGAAGAAGAAAAGGAACATAAGCAAAACAGATGCATGGTGCATATCATAAGGGGTGTCATTCAAAAAAATAAGCAGCTGGAGCTTGGGTAGTTGTTCTCTGTAGAGTCAAAGAAATTACAGGCAACATGTTTTTGTTAAGTTTGCTGAAAGCAAAGGTGGGCAAATTATAGTCCATGGGCCTTGTAACTGTTTTATTGGAACACAGTTATACCCACTTGATTCCATTTTGTCCGTTGCTGTTTTGTGCTACAACAGCAGAGAAACAGAGACAATATGGTTCACAAACCTAAAATACGTACTATCTGGCTTTGTAAGAAAAAAGTTATCTGTCTCCTAGCTTAAATAAAGTCACAGAAAGATAAAAAGCAAGCTGGTAGTAAACAGGAAAAGTATGAAAGAGAAAAAAACCCTTACAGAAATTGAAACCATATTAGCAACAAAATATAAAGTAAATTTTACAAAAACAATCAGGTGAGCAGGCCGGAGGAAATCATATAAATGAATATGAAACGAAACGCAAACATCATTAGCTCGGAGGTGATGGATGTAAAAGATAGAACGAAAGAGATATAACATATGCATAATTGGTGTACATGAAAATGAAATGGAATAGAAGAGATAAGATATATTCAAAGATAAATAGAAGAAATAAATATATAACTAGAATCTGCAAATTGAAAGAACAGATAATATCCTAGAAAACTGATTCAGAATGATAAACACAAGACTAGGAGCTGTTCAATTTTATATTGTTTCTAGGGAAGAGAAACATTAACCCCAACATGAAGTTTGTAGCTGTGTATTCCTGGCTAGCGTTAAAAGATAGAGGGCAAAACGAAGTCTGACATTGCCTCTTTCTTTCAGTACATATGGTGTCAATATAGAATGATATGTTAGCAAAGAAAAAAGCAAGAGCTATATGGCTTTCTGGGTTGTGTTCTTTTATTTTTGGTCCTTTTATTAATTTATTATCTTTTTTTTTTTTCTGTTCAGTAACATCATGTCTTTAAAATGTCTAGAAGTCCCTTAATCTAAGGAATCCATGTGACACAGCGTTTTGGCCCAGGAAGAAAATAGACATAGAGATAGCCATGAGGCCAGACTTTGGTTTTACACTGTTTGTTTTTATTAGTATAGTTTTATTAATTAAAACTAACCCAAAGACCTAAGACCTACCGATGTGGATTCCACAAAGAATAAGGCCCGTCTGACCACAAAACTACTGGAGGTCCTGACTCAAACTAAATACCAGGCTGCCATCATGAAAACAGCTACTAAATGTTTAGAGATGAAATGCATATGAATGGGTTCACACTGGGCATCCTTTCTCTGGAAATTTAATTTCCATTTGTTCAAATTTCCATGATTTTTATTAGAGTTATTTCATACATATTCTCTCCTGAAATGCGTATACATACATAATTGTGTGTGTCTGTGTGCGTGCGTGTGTGTGTGTCTGTGTGTGTGGGTGGTTTTAAGATTTTTGTGACGGTAGCACGTAAAGCACAAAAGCACCAGGGTGAAAAAGCATCAGTCACATAGACATAGTTAAACATAACCTTCATTAACAAATCTTGTTATTCATGGATGCCAGCTCAGTTAATAAGTATTTGTGTCTTGGATACTGAACTGGAGGTTAACGTTGAGGTGGAAGCAGTTGTAGAATCCAAATTTTTAAGACAAACACACATCCCACAACAGAAGGCATGCATGGAATCAGGTGTAGTCAGTCGGCTGTGGTGACGCACTTTGAGTGTTCTCCTTCATTGGTCCAGCTCTGAACAGCCACTGGAGCTGGCAGCTTCCCGAGACGAGCGGCCTTCCTGAGCCTCCCAAACCACTTCCGCATCCACCCCTCAAATTACCAAATGGGATACTGGGAGAGAGGGGTATTTTTATTTGACATTTTAAAATTAAAGTTTTATAGGCAGGGAGCGGTGGTTCACTCCTGTAATCCCAGCACTTTGGGAGGCCGAGGCTGGCAGATCACAAGGTCAGGAGTTCAAGACCAGCCTGACCAACATGGTGAAACCCCGTCTCTACTAAAAATACAAAAATTAGCCGGGTGTGGTGGTGCGCACCTGTAATCCCAGCTACTCGGGAGTCTGAAGCAGGAGAGCTGCTTGAACCCTGGAGGTGGAGGTTGCAGTGAGCTGAAATTGTGCCACTGCATTCCTGCCTAGGCGACAGAGCGAGATTCTGTCTAAATAAATAAATAAATAAAATTAAAGTTTTATTTTGACCTCTCCAAATTGGATTTGTAGAACAGATAGATTATATAGTTAACAAAATAGTACATGTCCAAATTTAAGTAATATTTATACCCGTCTTGACTTGGCCATCAAAAGTCAGTGGTATGGAGTCAGATTTCCCTTAAACTTCATTTGCTTAAAAGCAAAGTGAATGCAAGACATGATTTGAAAACTGCACTGTTTTTTTGGCAATTAAGGGACATTTTTATGTTAAAGAATCTGAAGCCCTGGCACATTCCTTAACTGATTTGCTTTCCTCTCCGTGAGATGGATTAAAAAACAGGAGACTTTTTTCATGTGCACTGGTAATCAGGTCAGGACTGAAAGTAAATAAGTGTTTGAGGAAGTGGACAAGTCAGTCACATCCTCAAAGGACACCAGAGGAATGCAGGCAGACTGTCTTTTTCCTTCTTCATTCCTTGAGAGACAAAGAGAGAAGACTGACCTCTAAACCATATAACCTCAACGCTGTTTCTCTAGTCAGAAGCCAAAGCTGGGTGGCGATTTGCTCACAGAGTGTGGCCTGGCCATGTCATGGGTCATGTGGTCCAGCATATGAACAGGAAGGTGAGAACGGGTGAACTTTTGCCTCAGTTGTGCCATCCATCAGAGAATAAATGGAGCACATCAACGTGTGCAGCTGTATAAGGAGGCGGATGGCTGCATCCTTCTCACACAGGGGCCTTTGTCTCCTGGACATGGTCTAGCATTACAACGGGACGCACTCAGCCTCGGCTTTGTGGTGAATTACTAACCCATTATCACACCAGAACACAGGATCATTTATCTTCTAATCCGAGTGTCACCTGTTCTTCATTTACCAGTCAATAACCATTAATTATGCTCAGTGGAAATTTAAACAAAGCCCTATCCCTCTGTTGAAACCAGTAAACTATTCAGTAATAACAAATAAATCTGGAGTTGTATATCCTTTCTCTTCTCATTCCCAGACTGGAGTCTGGTACAATATGAACTTTAGAGGAAATGCCTAGAAATTGATAGGTCAAAGGCCACAGATAGTCTGATGGAGAAGAAAAGAGCAGATTCTTGGCTCTCGCTCTAGTAAAAGGAGAGGCCCTGACTGATCCCCTGATTCCTGCCGGGAACAAAACAAGCACCAGGGGACCCGGGCCGGTGTTTAAAGTGATCCACCATTAACCAACAGTCATATTTTCTCCTTACATTTTCAGCAAGCCCTTGCCTTCTTTCACATGACTAAAAATAGGACTTTTTTGAGACCATTCTAACACAGCGAACTGTTTCTAAAGAAATAAAATAAGCTGAGTGGTCCTGAAAGACCTATTTGAAATGTTATTTTTAGAATGGAAATTTGAGTCAAACACATTTAAGTGTATTTACCCCCTTATGTCTAATCCAGCAGAAGAATGTTCAGATAGAAATTCTAGCCATAAGCATAATTTAATTTTTCCTAAAAATTCTGAAGGTATTTTGGCAAAAGTCAAAATAAGTTTCTGTGTGTTGTGTGTGCATGTGTGCCTGTGTGTGTCCACGGGTACGCTCGCGCGCCCACTTGGGTGAAGTGGGAGGCGCAGCTTAGTTGGGAAGGGGGCCAAAGTGCAGGCCCGATCCCAGGGAAGCCACCATACTGTGTGCACTGGAATTCATGCCAATGGCCAGACTTGGGACCCTGGTCCAGGACCTAGAGAGCGGTCGGCATTCCCAGACAGATGAGGAGACAGGGCGTTCCAGGCCGCGGGAATTTCGCTTGCAGGCACAGGCCTACGAGGAGCAGCTGCTCACTAGGCCTCTGCTCATGCACACAGGCCTTGGTGCCCCTTTCAAAAAGACACCTTGGGGAACTTCTTGACAGACAGTGCTGCGCCTGGGCTGCATTTCAGATCCCATTGCTCTCCTCAGCCCCCAGTGTTTAACAGCGTTCAGGGAGCTACCAAGCCATTTGTAGACTCCATCTGCTTGCATGGACTATCCCAAAACAGTGAACAACTTGTATTTCATGCCTTTTAAAAGCTCATGCTTTATTAGTAGTAGTGGTGGTGGTAGTATAACATTTAAAAAGTGTTGTGGCTCAGTTCACCAACCATGATTTCTTAAGGCAAAATGAAATTGCAGGTATTTCATTAATGTGAACAAAAATGTCTTCTTGCCAAGATAATTTCATCTGTCAATTACTTTATAGAATATCACTGACTTGAAACCATTACCATTGTCCCAACCAGCATGCCACATCTCCAAGGCATGTAAAATAGCCCAAAATCTTGTCTTCCATATGATTTAAAACAATCTTGTAATAGACCACAAATACAAAAACATACACAGGAAATAACTTCAGGTAAAGGAGAAATTATTTTAAGTTTTATTTTTTAGAAGGTTTCCACAAATTCAAATGAATAAAAAGGAAATTAAACTTTTTTGGTGGCATTTTCTAAGAGAAAATAGGCTGGCTCATTGATTTTAGCAACTTCTTGTTTTCAGCTTATCAAGAAACATCTTAGGGAGACACAAACCAAAGCAGTTTTGTTTAAATGCTAGAACAAGAGTTCAATGCATGTATCATTGGAAGCTGTGTTATAATTAAGTCCTTATTGTTTTTACCTATTTTATTTTGAGAATTGGGTGGAAGTGATGAAAAAATAGAGACCGATTTTTTTTTCTTTTTTGTTTCAACCTTTTTTGAAGAGACGTATTCCTGTTGGATTCCTGCTACGCTTAATTTTTTTTTAAACTGCATCTTCTATCTGTGTTTAAAAAAAAATCTTTAAGGTGTAATTGCGAGGTACAGGATCTCCGGGTCTATCTGCTGTTGATAAAAGCTAACCAAGGGGAGCCGGGCTGTGCTGGTGCCACCAGTCTGTATCTTGGATATGCAGGGGCATTTCACCCACCAGACTCCTGGCTCCTGCTGAGAAAGTGTACCTGTATAGACATCCATTTTGATGTGGAAGTTGAGCACCTGGCCTTGAAATGCTGCCTTATGAACCCATTAACTCTGGCATAAATGTTTTCATTGCCTCTCAGACAACTTTTTTATGACAGTAGTACTCTCCATTACGTGGTTGTTTTTCCATTAATGATTTGTACTTATTTTGTTTTGTGACTAGTACATTCTCAACTTTATTATTCAAAAATTAGGTTCTACCTTTGGAGACAAACATCTATCTTTAAATGGTTTTCTCCTTGCCTGCTATCTATGATATGAAGAAAAATTCGTGCTTTTAGAACTGTTCCTTTTGGCCAGGTGCGGTGGCTCATGCCTGTAATCCCAGCACTTTGGGAGGCCGAGGCGGACGGATCACAAGGTCAGGAGATCGAGACCCTCCTGGCTAACACAGTGAAACACCATATTTACTAAAAATACAAAAAATTACCTGGGTGTGGTGGTAGGTGCCTGTAGTCCCAGCTACTCAGGAGGCTGAAGCAGGAGAATGGCGTGAACCCGGAAGGCGGAGCTTGCAGTGAGCTGAGATGGCACCACTGCACTCCAGCTTGGACAACAGAGGGAGACTCCGTCTCAAACAAAAAAAAAAACAAGAACTGTTCTTTTTGTAAATGATACTATAAAAAGGTTATTTGCTATAGACACTGCTTCACATCACATTCCTCTACGTTGTGGTCTGAGGACCTGCAACATGAGAATCACCTGTGATGTTAAGGCTAAAGATTCTGAGAAACAATCTCCAGGCCTCTGAGCCCACCCTGCTGTGGCTGCAGCCCTGGCATCCACACCACGATGTTCCTCATATTATTCTGATGCTCAGTAAAAGTTGGGAGCCATTGCTGTTGTGGTTAGAATATGGTATGAAATTCATGCTCATGTTCCAGCGGTCCATGTCCTTATCTGATTATGTGCGCTGGAAAACCGTGTGGCCACTCAGTGTGACTCCAAAATGAACTCGCCTCTCTTTCCCTCTAGGCTATGTGGTTGATGTTGCAGAATGATGAGCCGGAGGACTTCGTCATAGCTACTGGGGAGGTCCATAGTGTCCGGGAATTTGTGGAGAAATCATTCATGCACATTGGAAAAACCATTGTGTAAGTATACCTGAGAAATGGCTGCTGCTAGCTCTCGGGCAGGTACGCACCTGAGCTTGCTGAAGCCTCGGTTCTAGCTGTCGTCTTCCCCCTTCAATCTCCTGAAGAGCAATACAGAAAGTTTCCGTGTGGAGCGGGGCCTTTGCTCTGCTCTGCATCCAACCCTACTTGTGTTATTTGTCAAATGTTGCTCAGCATCTAAATCAAGTTTTTCCAAATTTCTTTCATCTTTCTTTTAAGATGCTTTTGGCCACGCGTGGTGGTTCATGCCTGTAATCCCAGCACTTTGGGAAGCCGAGGTGGGAAGATCATGAGGTCAGGAGTTCAAGACCAGCCTGACCAACATGGTGAAACCCTGTCCCTACTAAAAATACAAAAATTAGCCAGTCGTAGTGGCATGCACCTATTATTCCAGCTACTCAGGAGGCTGAGGCAGGAGAATCGCTTGAACCCGGGAGGCAGAGGTTGCAGTGAGCTGAGATTGTGCCATTGCACTCCAGCCTGGGTGACAGAGCAAGACTCTGTCTCGAAAAAAAAAAAAAAAGATGCTTTTGATTTCATTTATTTGTAAATATTATTTTATTTTTGTTTTTTAAGTTTGAAATTTTTTATTGCAATATAAACACCTTTTTTTTTTTTTTTTTTTTGGAGACAGAGTCTTGCTCTGTCACTCAGGCTAGAGTGCAGTGGTGCGATCTTGGCTCACTGCAGCCTCCGCCTCCCAAGTAGCTGGGATTACAGGAATGTGCCACCATGCCCAGCTAATTTTTGTATTCTTAGTAGGGATGGGGTTTCACCGCGTTGACCAGGCTAGTCTTGAACTCCTGACCTCAGGTGATCCGCCTGCCTTGGCCTCCCAAAGTGCTAGGATTACAGGCGTGAGCCACCATGCCCAGCCAAAATCCTGTCATTTGTGACAACATGGATGAATCTAGAGGACATGATGTTAAGTGAAATAAGCCAGACACAGAATGACAAATACTGAGTGATATCACTCCTGTGAAATCTAAAGAAAGATGATAGAGAAACAGAGAGTAGAGCAGTGCTTACCAAAAACTGAGGAAGGGAGGGGTGGAAAGAGGCTGGGGAGAGGGTGGTAAATGGGTACAAAGTAACTATAAGATAGGAGAAGTAAGTTCTGGTATTCTATTGTACAGTAGGGTGACTAAGGTTAACAATACCTATTGTATATGTCAAAGCAGCTAGAAGAGAGAATTTTTAATGTTGTCACCAGAAAGAAACATGTGCATGAGCTGATAGATACACTAACTACCCTGACTGGATCATTATACAACATATGCATGTATCAGAATATCAAAATGTACCCCATAAATGCGCAATTATAATGTGTCAATTAAAATTTTGAAAACAAAAATAAGAACACTCAGAAAAAAGAGATACTGCCCAATTATTTTGTGAACATTTTGTTTCAGTATGCTTCCAATTTTATGAAAAAATACTGACAATTCATGGCCAAAAGTTAAATAAATTTGTTTTGCATAAAAACTTTGTGCGGGAAACTAGTGACATTAATTATAGAAAATTAAAAATGAGAAAGCAAAGATAAGATCTTCTTCAAATTTTACGTACAACATGGGGAATTGGAAAACAGCATAAAGATAAGAAGCAAGAAGATATAAAATAATATTTGAAGTGTAATTTGGTCATGTTTATTCTTCTGGCCTTCTGTTTTATTTTTTAAAGAAGATACCTCATTTTTCCAAAAAATGGCCTTATTCTTTTGTGGACTTAAAAATGCATTGTTGGATTGATTATGTTTGGGACTGAGGTTTTTTTGTGCCTTTCAAATATACAGTTTATGTTGCTTCTAAGTAACCCTCCCTTTTTTTTTTTTTTAAGAGACGGAGTCTCCCACTCTGTCACCAGGCTGGAGTGCAGTGGCGTGATCTTGGCTCACTACAACCTCCGCCTCCTGGGTTCCAGTGATTCTGCTGCCTCGGCCTCCCAAGTAGCTGGGATTACAGGCGTGCACCACCACGCCCATCTAATTTTTGTATTTTTAGTAGAGACGGGGTTTTACTATATTGGCCAGGCTCGTCTCAAACTCCTGACCTCAAGTGATCCACCCACCTCGGCCTCCCAAAGTGTTGGGATTACAGGCATGAGCCACCACACCCAGCCCAAAAATTTTAATTAAAATGTGTAGTTTAGCAGAAATTAGTATCTGCCACTCTCATTAATTACTTTTTTAAAATAACTCTCAAATATAGTTTAACAAATTTATATTGTATGTATGAATAACACAGATTAAACAAGTTTAATGAGAAAAATAAGATGTAAGCATAACATCTTATTCTTTAAAATCTGTGTGCTCTTTTGTTTGTGTTCTCTATAGGAATCAAACATGACATTTTATTATTAGGAGTGTCCTGTTATGCTCCAAAAGTTGCAAAGGATGATACACATGAATTATTTTTTAAATGTGTGAAGTATCTATGCTAATAAAGCAAAGGCTTAAGCATACTGAAAGTATTTAGTAATATACTAGGAAAGGGAGAAAAGTGAATGGACTTTTCCAGCAGTCAGAGTTCTTTTGTTTTTCAGGACCTGAAACTGAACTCAGAGCGGCCTCAGGTTCCTGGTGCTCCTTCAGGGCCCCTCTGCTGCTTGGCTCCAGTGATCCTGGGTGTTGCCTGCATCCCTCAGCTGCTCCCCAGGGCAGAGGGCAGTCTAGACTGCCTGTCTGGTTCACAGCCTCACACAGTCAAAGAGGAATGGAACCTTTAAGAACAATCCACTTAGAAAACTCCCGAGGAAGGACCGTGGCTGGCCCTGTGCGGGTCCTGCAGTTATCCCTGGACCTGTCGCTGTGGCCAGTGTGGGACTGGATCCCAGGCCTCTGCCTGTTTTCAGGGTGTGAGGATCCTGGGATGAGCAGCCCCACTGACAGCCCACTGTTTGCATGCAGGGGAGCAGGGTCTTCCCCTACAGCAGGACGCTATTGCAGAAGAACAGCAGAATGTGGTCCAAGGCAGACAGAGACAGCCCATGCTCACCGCGGCACACAGGGAGTGGCTAGGGCGAGCCAGGAGCCGCATCCCTACTCTGTTTAATTTCCAGGGCTGGGGCACTATTGCACTGAGAAGGAAACTGAGGCACAGTGCAGTTCAGTGCTCTCCCCAGGTCACATAGCGTGGGAGTAGCAGAACCAGGATCTGAAATGAGTATTTTGTGACCCAAGACGCCCCTCTTTTCTTTATATGCACTTTTTATCCTTCTTGTTCATATGCTGTCAAAAAAAAACTTTGTGATAGGATATTTGCAGTGAACACAGACCCAGGTCTTCATGCCTGTGGGCATCGGCTCAATCCCAGGTTATCCTTAATGCTCTCAACAGCTGAGGGTGCTCTGTAAATACTTAATCCAGCACAGGTGGACATCCCAAAAGCCAGTTTATCCAGTAAGTCCTCCCGGAAATGCAGTCATCCTGATTTCTGCAGATTTCATGGTTAGCATTATTCCCTCTCACATGGTGGGGACGGCTTGAGGGAAACCACCATGCTTCCTCCCTAGAGGCCTGTTGGAGCTGTCCAGCTAAGGATGAGGATGACCTGCATTCAGCCGAGAACGTGGAGAGGGAGAGGAGCGATTGATTTGAGTCAGAATCGCCAGGATTTGGTGAACAGCCAGATGTAGAGGGTGAAGGAGAGCCAAAGTCTCTAGTTTCATTAGCATTGCCGTTAATTAAGCTAGGAAGCTTTCTGCTCACTCATAGTTCTACCTGTTGTGCTTTGTGTGCTTGTCTCATATCACATGAGGCTATACCATATCAGACACACCACTCAATATCTGGAACATTCTCACTTTTGCTCTTCTAAGATCTCCTGTCTCTTCCCATTTTTGCTATCGGTTTTAAAATTTATCTGTTGTAGTGTTCACCGAAAAGGCTTGACACGTGTTGCCATCTGTATATTTAGAATCGACACAGATATTTCTTCTTGAAGCCTTTGACATCACTTGAGTAATCTGAATAATTTTTGTTTTGCATTTATTAGAAAATAGCACATTAATTTGAGTTTGGGTTGGTAGAAGATATCCAGGGAAGCAGATCAGTACCACTTGCAGTCCTGATAAAATGTAAGGTAACGTTTTAAATTCTTATGCAGTCATTTGTATTGAGAAAGGCAGCCTTATGACAACTGCTTTCTTCTAAGAGCATCAGTGTGTGTGTGCAAGTGTGTGTGTGTGGTGTGTGCGAGTGTGTGTGTGGTGTGTGCGAGTGTGTGTGTGGTGTGTGTGTGGAGCATATTGCATTGTTGCGGCTCTTTTTAGTGCTGTGTTTTGTTTTTCCTTTCGCATCAACTTACCACTAAGTACGTAGTGTGAAAAGGAAACACTTTTCTCCTACAATTAAAATGATAGTAGGAAACCCCAAACAGGCAAATACTTGTCTTGTCTAATTTCCTGTCATTAATCTTGTTAAATTTGGAGAAGAGAGTTGTAAGAGTGCCCTACAACCAGGTGAGAACCAACATCTGCCACTTGTTGTTGTGGGGGGGGTGGGTCATGTTTCAGACATAGAAATTGTTATTGTAGTCTGTGGTACTGAATTTACATTTTCAGTAAAAGTAACAAGGGCAACATTGTTAGACATCAGAGAAGAAACCCATTTCTAACATCCTCCTGGCAGAGGTAACAGGCTGGTTTGTGCTCATGCACATTGCTCCCTTCATTTGACACTGTCTCCTGATGGATGGGATTTCTGGACCTGGGTCCTGAGCTGAAGCCTCTGGAGGCCGATCTTGAAGACAACGCCTGAGAAGAAAGGCCTGGCTGCAGGTTCGGGGGGTGGATGGAGCATCCCTGCGGCCAGGGTAGCTACTATAAGGCATTCCTCGGGAATGTGCAGAGCCTGGGACTGTCAGACTCACTGTGGGAGAGCACATGCCCCCACTCGGTCAGTTGTTGGTGATGAACAGAACTCTCATGTGAGGAGCCATACTTCGAAGGTTCTATGTAGGGGCAAAGTCAGGAGAAGGAAACTCGCTGCAGGTCTGTATTCTCCCCTAACCTTTCAATGCGCTGTGTTTAGACCAGCCACCGGTGATCCCTGAGATAGATTTAACTCCCACCTCAGCAGCTTGCCGAAGCTTCCTTTGATGTCCATGCTGTGACCAGGTTGAGTAAAATCTGTGACACTGAGTGATGGAAATATAACTCATCTTCATTCATCATCACTCAAAATCCCCATTAGAGCTAGAAACAGCAGTCATGCTGAGAAAACCCGCGTGGAGTACTATGAGCACTTTCTGGAGAGACTCTAAAGGGACTCACGCCTTCAAGAGTATTCACATTATGTTTAGTCATCATAAAGAGGTTGGACTTTTCATATAAGCTTCAAGTAACCATTTAAATGAGGTCTCCTTCTCTTTTTCCTCTTGCTTTCTTCTTCTCTGTCTCTCTACTTCCCCCCTGGAAATGTGAATCCTACTATCATTTATATTTCTGAACTTCTAAGATGCTTAGATTTTTAACCCTTAAAAAACAAAATACTACAACATAAGGTGATGTGTGCCTTTGTTGGAGCAAGAGACTTTTGAGTTCTTGGCACCTGCAAGATCTAATTTGAGCCCTGATGTCATGCTGGGCTGTGGGTCTGAGGCAACCCTCATTCCATTTCATAGGCAGTTGATGCAATTCACTAGGTTGCGGGCCCATTTTCATTCTTAACTAAAGGTCTGTTAGATCCTCAAAATAGCTGCTGCCTTCATGAGTATGTAAACAGCTGCCACAGCACCTCACACCTCTCAGATGCTCTACACATGTGTTATTTGCTCATCTAATTTCCTCTCAATGCCAAACTCATCATCAAAGAGAACTGAAAGAGATTTCCTAACCCTGGAGAAATACAGACTCTAATTGGGTGTCAGTTAATAAGAACACATTATTTACAAATATCTATGCAAATATGAAGACATTCTGCAAATTTATTCTATCAATCCTGAAGTAATAGCCTCACAATCTTGATTGGAGTTATGTCTGCAGAAAGTTAGATGTAAGCTGGTCCTCGTCCAGACTGGGAGATATGGATGATAGGAAGGAGGAAGACATTCCAGGTGGGTGGGAGGGCATGAGAAAAGGCATGGAGGCAGGAGCTAGTGCACTGTGTGTGGGCGCTGGGCAAGCTGACGAGCGAGGGTGGACCAGCCTGGCCACACTGGGCTCATCAGATGCCTGCTTCTACAGTTCCGTCTGCTTCTCCTGGCCACTTCCCACTCATTCTTCAGGTCTTAGCTTAGGGCATCCTCCCTCTGACCAACACCCTCCCTCCACCTAGTCTGTGCTAGGTGCCTACCTCCTGGCTCTGACAGCACCCTGGCTCTCTGCCATCGTTCCCTCACAAGACTGTGGTGGCCACAGACTGCAGGCTCCTTAAAGACAGAGACGTGTCTGGCTTCCACATACCCGTGTCCTTAGCAACTGGCTTAGCTTTACTGGCTGGCACCTAATGGGTGCGTGCTGAAGATTTGTGGGGGTGGGAGGAAGGGAGATGGATAGACACAGTTGTGTAGGTGAAAGAGATACAGATGCAGATGGCCCAGAACAGTGGCTGCAACTCTGGGGGTGCTTGGGCACTGGTCGTTTGGGCACTGCCTACTTACTGTGGCCCTGCAGGAAGGCCTCCGTCAGTTTTGCTTTCCCCCACACAGCAGAAGCTCCATCCTTATCCACTGGGGGTGGCTAATATGCCCCAGGTGGGTAAATATAAATGAAGCAGGCAGCTAGAGCACATTTAATGAGCTGTGCAAGGCAGCGTGGACATGCTGAGGCTCATTGAAATGCTAGCTCTGTATCAGAATACCCTTTCACTGTCATTTTCACAGCCAAGGAGAGCCATCTCTGGTCTTGTCTTTTTATTATCATATTATTATTTGATCTCTTGAGCTACCCTCAGCAGGCACCACCTCACAAGGCTTTTTCCGTTGAGTTCATCTTCCTAGTTTGACTTCCTAGGGATGAAGCATAAGAAAAGACTAAGAGGAGAGCCTCCCTATTAAGTAATTTCTCAGTCCTACTGCTAAAAAGAAGAAAGCAAGGGAAGTATTGACTAGTTGACCACTCTTACTGAAAGTAATGTTTGAGGAGGTCTCCCCACAAAAATGGCTATGCCCTTTTGAGAGGGTACCACACCTTTTCAGGTCAGACCATGTGAAACGGGTGCTGTCTGGGACCAGGGTGGGGCAGCCCAGGAGCCTGGCTTGGCAGCCTTGGCTCCAGCACCCCTTCCCCATGTGCCATCTGTAAATTGTTCAGCCCTGTAAACTTCTGTTCCTCCACTTATACACTGCAGATGATGCTACTCGTCTGCCTCTCGGCGCATGAATTCAGCAAGTAACATTCACAAGGGCCCCACGATAGAGAAATCACAGAATAGATGTAGGCGTTAATCTTAAGAAGTGCCTTCGACATGAACAGCTGTGTAATGGATTTAAATTTCACAATTTTTGTTGTAGATGGTTATTCCTTAACTACAGCATAACAGCTGGGCTTAGTGCTGCCAGAGCCCCTTACTTAGAATAATTATCATAAATAAAATGGAAGAATTCTAGGCATGGATGGAGGCTAACCAGCCTCCATTTTAGTAGCAATGCAAGAGGCCTTACACAGCTAAGGTTCTCATAGATCCAGGGTCCACCCTTTAGACTCGTGCTGTATTTTAAATGTTAGAGTGAGTCTGTGATTAAAACAGTGGTCCCCAAGCATAAAAATGGCACCTGCCCACGCTTCCCCTTTCCCACTAGCAGGTCGCCCTGATGCCCCTTGGAAGAGTGCCTCCTCCCGGCCTATGGCCTCAGCCCTTCTGCCTGCTCAAGAGGTTCAGGCTGCCGCTCAGCCTCCGCACTCAGCCCTGGCCCTCTTTTTTTTTTTTTCAAGACAGTCTCACTCTGTCACCCTGGCACCCTGGCTGGAGTGCAGTAGCACGATCTCAGCTCTCTGCAACCTCTGCCTCCCAGGTTCAAGCAATCCTCCCACCTCTGCCTCCCAAGTACTTGGACAACAGGTGCACACTAGCAAGTCCAGCTAATTTTTGTATTTAGAGACCTAACATGGTTTCACCATGTTGCCCTGGCTGGTCTCAAGCTCCTGGTCTCAAGTGATCCGCCTGCTTCGGCTTCCCGAAGTGCTGGGATTACAGGTGTGAGCCACTGCATCTGGCCTCTGGCCCTCTTTTGAGGCTCCCTCATCTTTTACAGATGCCCCTTCAGAATTGGGGTCCCTCTAGTCACTGCCTGGTCTCTGTCTTTTCCTGCTCTGCCAAAAGGCATCAAGGAGCCACCTCCACACACAGCCTCACCCCATCCACTCAGCTCCCGACACCCTATCCAAGTAGCTTTCTCTGATGTGTCCAGGGCCCTGCTTGAGTCCCTGCATCCTCCTGACATCTGCCCATCATCACAGTTTGGCAGTGCTGACCGCCCTCCTCCCTGGGCTGCTGAGGTCACATCCTTCACCTTGGCCTGCCTCTTCCCAGGGTTGCCTGCTCCGTCTTCTCTGCAGATTTCACCTGCCCACCCTGTTAGTGGCTTTTGTGGTGATGCGGGATCTGGAATGTTGATGGTGCCAAAGACGTCAGCCCCTCCCCATCCTGAAGCAGGGTGACAGATGAATCCTGTAAGGAAGTGCTGCATCTGTAGTGGAGCTAGTGGGACAGAATACCCATTCCGGGGACAGAGCTCAGGCTGGGCTGTGCTGAGGCCCATCTTCTTCGTTCCAGACTCGCTTTCTCTGCAATGTAGAGGGGCCTGCGGGGTGGGGGTTAGTCACTCACACTCTGCTACTTACAAAGCTCACATTTATAATTCTTTTTTCCCTTCTTTATTAGATGTTTTTGTCCAGTTACCCCAGCACCCTAGTCCTCTAATCGATGTACGGGAGTTCTCACAAATCCCTGCTGTCTCCTACCCTCTGCTTCCTCCCTGCCCATTTCCCTGGCTAGGCCCATCTGCTAGGGAATGTTCTGAGCTCTGCTGTTTGGGGTGCTCTGTGGGCCCTCTCCAACATACAGAAATGTTTGTTGTTCTGCTGCGGTACAGTGTCTTATTTAAAGATAAATATTTGTTTCTGGAAATTCTATTGTACTGTGTTACAATTACTTTGGCATTTATCTCCATGTTTCCCAATAACATGTCGTGTCTGATTTTTCCCTTCTAGGCTTTATCTGTTGGCCTCCTCTTATTCAAAACAAGAGTTTTGCTCTCTTTCTCTCCCCTTGACCCATCCCTCCATTCTCTTAATACTCAATTGTTATATTTTAATTTTGGAGTCAAGTCAGTATTTACTGTTACATTACCATGACTGATGAATGCTATTCATTCCAGTAAACCACATTTATTTTATTTTATTTTATTTTTTTGAGACGGAGCCTCACTCTCACCAGGCTGGAATGCAATGGCCCGATCTGGGCTCACTGCAACCTCTGCCTCCCGGCTTCAAGCGATTCTTCTGCCTCAGCCTCCCAAGTAGCTGGGACTACAGGCGCATGCCACCACGCCTGGCTCATTTTTTGTATTTTTAGTAGAGACAGCGTTTCATCATGTTGGCCAGGATGGTCTTGAACTCCAGACCTTGTGATCTGCCCGCCTTGGCCTCCCAAAGTGCTGGGATTACAGGTGTGAACCACCGCGCCCGGCCTATTTTATCTTTTATGTATAATTGTCATTTGTTTACCGTAGAGCTAACAGATGCCTTCTTTCTCTCTTCTGTTCATTTTCTATGTACTTATCACTGACTTTACCCCATACTCTGCCCCAGCTGTGCAAATCACCTCTCTAGGCTCTCAAACCCCTGGTTGGGCTGTCAGTCACATCTTCCTGAGGCAGCCCTGGAGCCTCTGACCTGACCATGTGGACTGGCCAGAAGGTCAAACCCTGCTGTGTCACTTCATGCTCCTCTGGGGGCTCTCTTAGCTGCTATCCTACACTGAGCCCTGTTTCCTGACATCTTATTCAAGACTACTCGGTTTGGTAAAGCAAAATCATAATTAGTTTCCTGAGAAGGATGCATGGGAAACAAATACTTTGTGACAAAATATACCTGAAAATATCTTTGGTCCAATCTCAAAATTAACACTATTGCTGGTATATATTTCTAGATTGGAAATAATTTTTCTTCAGAACTTTGAAGGTGTTACTCCATTGCCTATTAATCTGCAGTATCACCATGGGAAACCAAGAGCTGTTCTGACTCCCAGTCCCGTCTGTCCCCTGTGGAAAGTGGTTCAGACCTTCTCTTGGTCCCAGTGGTGTGGAACTTGATCTGAGGTGGGTCTAGACCTATTCATTATAGGGGGACACCCTTTCGGTGTAGAAATGCATGTGCCTCTGCTTTGATCAATATTCTTGATTTGTTTTAAGAGAGTTATTTGCTCTGCTCCATTTTGTCTGTACTCTCTTTCTGGAAATCCTATTATACTGACTGCCCTGAGGCACTCCAATGTTCTTATCTTCCTTCTTCTGGTCTTTCATATCTACATATTTTTGCTCTACTTTCTCGGAGATTTCTTCAACTCCCAGAAGATACTCTCAGGTATCTTCGAAATCTTCTCTCGAGTTATGAATTTCTGTTTTTTGTTTTCAACTTCTAAAATCCTGTGTTTCAAATTGTTTCTTTTTATGTAGTATCCTGTTCTTGTTTGTTTGATATCTTTCCTGATCTCTCTGAGGATATTAAAGGTGGTATATGTGGAGATTTTCTTGTTTTATTTTGTTTTTAATTCTCTTCCCCCTGCTTGTTCTGTTTCCTCCAAGTTGCTTTTTTTTTCAGTTTGTTCGTTTTGATTT